>NW_026542597.1:71981305-72200625 GCF_028750875.1 Macrosteles quadrilineatus
GGCACATCCGGGCTTTGATGCCCTAAAAATTACATTTTATGAAACAATAGTTTTTAAAGACTAAAATGCCGGTAGGATGAACCGTTTGTTCGGTTGGCACTTAATTTAATGACAACCCGGGCACTGTACCTGAGCCCGGTTTGCCCAAGCTCTGTACCTGAGCCCATTTTGCCCGGGCTTTTTGGCATACCCAGGCTTACCAGGCCACAGACATTAGCCCGGGCGATTTGGCAAACCCGGGCCTACCGGGCTATAAGAGCCCAGTTTGCCCGGGCTTTTTGGCATACCCAGGCTTACCAGGCCACAGACATAAGCCCGGGCGATTTGGCAAACCCGGGCCTACCGGGCTATAATGACAGCCCGGGCACTGTACCTGATCCCGGTTTGCCGGGGCTTTTTGGCATACCCAGGCTTACCAGGCCACAGACATTAGCCCGGGCGATTTGGCAAACCCAGGCCTACCGGGCTATAATGACAACCCGGGCACTGTACCTGAGCCCGGTTTGCCCGGGCTCTGTACCTGAGCCCAGTTTGCCCGGGCTATTAGGCAAACCTGGGCTAAACCGGGCTATGATGACAGCCCGGGCACTGTCCCTGAGCCCGGTTCGCCCGGGTTATTTTGCACAACCGGGCGATCCGGGCTATGATAACAGCCCGGGCACTGAACCTGTGACCGGATTACCCGGGCTATGATGACAACCCGCACCACCGGGCTAAAGACGTTAACCCGGGCGATTTGGCAAACCCGGGCTTACCGGGCTATGATGACAGCCCGGGCTATGATGACAGCCCGGGCACTGTACCTGAGACCGGTTTGCCCGGGCTATTTGGCATACCCGGGCTCACCGGGCAATGATGACAGCCCGGGCTCTGTACCTGAGCCCGGTTTCCCCGGGCGATTTGGAAAACCCAGGCTTACCGGGCTATGATGACAATTCGGGCTCTGTATTTGAGCCCGGTTTGCCCGGGCTATTTGGCAAACCCGGGCTTACCGGGCTATGATGACAGCCCGGGCTTTTTACCTGAGCCCGGCCGGGCTTAACGGGCTATGATGACAAACCGGGCTCTACACCTGAACCCGGTTTGCCCGGGTTATTTGGCAAACCCGGGCTTACCTGGCTATGATGATATACCCGGGATTACCGGGCTAAGAACCTCTATGATACGAATGAGTTATGCCGGAACGTGGAAGTTGTTCTCCAGAGCATCCAGCATATCGCACCACCTCGTGGAATTTAATGCGTTTCTCACATCGAGTGTTACAAGCAGCACAAACCTACGAGAGTAGTGGTTATAATCCTCAGCTCTCATCACGGCTTGCTTCGCCTCCTCAACTGCGCCAATCGTAGATCGCCCCGTCCTGAATCCATACGGTTGAGAGGACAGGTCCCCCGCAGTGACCACGGTTGAATTCAGCCCGAACGGATCATCTTCTTGAGGACTTAACCAACCGTATCCGACATACACAGATGTCTGTAGAAGGACGGCAGGTCTGGGTCTCCCTTCCCCTTCTCAACAAGCACTAGCCTAGCTGTTTTCCAGCATGAGGGAGAAACTCCTTCGGATAGGCAGGCGTTGTACATGCGTAAAGGCCCGGGCTATGATGACAGCCCGGGGATTGCCCAACTCCGCGCAGTGGTCACTTTTAGTGTCAAGTCTAACTTCGTGCGGTGGCCACTCCCAATATCTACGGTAGTTATTTTGGTAAAGTTTTTACCAAAACAAAGGCTACAGCACATTTGCATGGACGTGAGTTGAAGTTTCCAAAAAGTTTGCTGCTATTACAATAATACCCCCGCCGGAGCAAAACTGCAGACTAAGCGAACTTCCATTTGCCTGATTGCATTACCAGTAAAATATATCTTTCAAAATATACTATTTATTCCCTATTTAAATAGCATTAGTTTAATAGTGCACATAGGTTTGCTGCAAGAGGCAGGGTAATAAGTGTTTTTGTGAAATGTCAATAGTAAGGTGTAAAATAAATGCATTTCCAAATTTAATCAAAATACGCTCCTTTTACAGGAAATTACAACAATTTACTTATTCTTTATAAGAATAACACGGAAATTATAAAATTAAATTTTGTTGGCATTTTTTCTGTAACCATTATGGCGCATAACACTTCGATATACTAAATTATTTGACTTTAAGCTCTACAAATTGCTTTCAAAAGAAATTGCAAACATGTATGCCTTTAGGGTCAAAATTGGGAAAACTCGATTTTTTCCCCATAAACCCATAAACCCCAGTTTCAATGGTCCGATCGTGCTGGTTCGTGAACTCGTTCGAATAAATGTAGGTTTAACTTTCATATAAAATTTACAAAATTGGATATTTTTTGCTCGAATTATCGTGCTAACGGACATATTATATATATATATATTTATATGAATTCGAACGGATGGTGTTTTCGGCCTTTGGGACATAAAAACGAAAAATTAAATCAGTGGGTCCAGGTCTTACCATAATACCTACGGTAATAACTTATTCCCTATATGGGAAATTCGCTAAAACGTTGGTCTGGGTCTGGCTTCAACGAAAATCCTCTTCATAGACGTCAAATTCGGCATTTAGTAAGACGTGTAAGAAATATTTTAGCTTATTATACATGCAAAATTATTCACAACTGGAGGTGAAACTTAAAAACCACTATGTAAGAAGTTCAAAAAGTCCGTGCGAAGAGTGGATACGTATGATAGTTTCTGAAATTCACAGCTCACAATTATTTAATATGCTAATACATTTTATTAACGATTTCATGAGCTACACTTGTGTGCTGCGAACACGGATTTTACCTTTTTATGTGTTAACATAAAGTATAACACAATTTCAAAGTTCAAACACAAACTCTCAGCCGTCAGGGCTGTGAGAAAGTGAGAGCCAAAACTGACCACTGCGCGGAGTTGGACATGTGCCGCGAGGGATCCGAAGTGACCACTGCGCGGAGTTGGACAGTCGGTTTTGACAGATTTCTGACCACTGCGCGGAGTTGGGATAAGCCCGACAGCCCATCACCACCGGGCTAAATACATTGGCCCGGGCGATTTGGCATACCCAGGCTATGATGACAGCCCGGGCACTGTACCTTAGCCCGGTTTGCCCGGGCTATGATTACAGCCCGTCACCACCCGGCTAAAGACATTAGCCGGGGCGATTCGGCACACCCGGGCTTACCGGGCTATAATGTCAGCCGAGGCACTGTACCTGGGCGATTTCGCACATCTGGGCTATGACAGCCCGTCCCTACCGGGTTAAAGTAATAATATAGCGCGTTAAAGACATTAGCCTGGGCGATTTGGCACATCCGGGCTTTGATGCCCCAAAAATTACATTTTATGAAACAATAGTTTTTAAAGACTAAAATGCCGGTAGGATGAACCGTTTGTTCGGTTGGCACTTAATTTAATGACAACCCGGGCACTGTACCTGAGCCCAGTTTGCCCGGGATATTAGGCGAACCCGGGCTTACCGGGCTATGATGACAGCCCGGGCACTGTACCTGAGCCCGGTTTTCCCGGGCTATTTGGCATACCCGGGCTTACCGGGCTATAAAGACAGCCGAGGCACTGTACCTGGGCGATTTCGCATATCTGGGCTATGATGACAGCCCGTCACCACCGGGCTAAATACATTATCCCGGGAGATTTGGCATACCCGGGCTTACCGGGCTATAAAGACAGCCGAGGCACTGTACCTGGGCGATTTCGCATATCTGGGCTATGATGACAGCCCGTCACCACCGGGCTAAATACATTATCCCGGAAGATTTGGCATACCCGGGCTATGATGACAGCCCGGGCACTGTACCTTAGCCCGGTTTGCCCGGGCTATGATTACAGCCCGTCACCACCCGGCTAAAGACATTAGCCGGGGCGATTCGGCACACCATGGCTTACCGGGCTATGATGACACCTCGGGCACTGTACCTGAGCCCGGTTTGCCCGGGCTTTTTGGCATACCCGGGCTTACCGGGCTATGATGACAGCCCGGGCTCTGTACCTGAGCCCGGTTTGCCCGGGCGATTTGGCAAACCCGGGCCTACCGGGCTATAACTGTACTGAACCTGTGCCCGGTTAGCCCGGGCTATGATGACAGCCCGTCCCTACCGGGTTAAAGTAATAATATAGCGCGTTAAAGACATTGGCCTGGGCGATTTGGCACATCCGGGCTTTGATGCCCTAAAAATTACATTTTATGAAACAATAGTTTTTAAAGACTAAAATGCCGGTAGGATGAACCGTTTGTTCGGTTGGCACTTAATTTAATGAAAACCCGGGCACTGTACCTGAGCCCGGTTTGCCCGGGCACTGAACCTGTGACCGGATTGCCCGGGCTATGATGACAACCCGTCACCACCGGGCTAAAGACGTTAACCCGGGCGATTTGGCAAACCCGGGCTATGATGACAGCCCGGGCACTGTACCTGAGCCCGGTTTGCCCGGGCTATTTGGCATACCCGGGCTCACCGGGCAATGATGACCTATTAGTACACAAAAACACAGTTCTATCAGAATCTATCAAAAGTAGCCTCCAAATTCAAACAAATCATCTAGGCCTATACATGTAAGTTTCATATACTGCTTCCTTGAAAGTATATCAATAACATTATATTCATAACTTAGACACTTTAGAAAAAGTCAAAAGCTGAGCATGCGTTGATACAGCAACGCTTATAGAGTTTTTGTTATTTCTATAATCATTGGCATAGTTTTAAAATAAATAATCTATGATAAAGTTTTAGATTAAATAGACCAACTACATAGTTATGAAAAGTGTTACAAGTTATAAGTTGTGAAAATCTATAAGTATAAAAGAGGATGTTTGTATATTTGTTTGGCAGTGATAAACTCAGACACCGCTGAACCGATTGCCACGAAACTTGGTACATACGTGTAGAATGTCATGGAATAGATTTATACACCATCAATTTCGCGATCCGTCCAATCGGCTCCGCCCCAATGGCTCTGGAGTTTCCCATGTTAACCTTATGAGAAATGGAATTAATGAATCTTCACAGCTGTTTCAATTAAACAAGTTGGTTCTGTTCTATGATGTTCAATGGCATTAAAGTTACAAGGATTACCAACAGGGTGCAGCACTATTATTTCTTTAACATTTATGACAACAGCTAATTTGCAACCAAAAGGTGAGTGAGCGTAGCGAACGAACTTCAACCTGGAGGCGAGGTAGCATAGCGAACGAACTTCAACCAGGACGTGATTGAGCCATGCAAACGAGATCATCTTGAAAATTAAGAAGTTAAACGGGGCAAAGCCCGCGGGTTACAGCTAGTATTTTATACAATTTCTTTGGATCAGCTGTCTTAAATTGTGAAATATGCAATTAGGCCGTTGTTCTTGATAACATTTAAATGTCAAAGCAATTTAAACATTTTGAGTATTCTCATTGCAGCCATGGAGATCAATCAAAATTACTTTTAAAATCCTCACCTCAGAACTTTTAAAGCCAAACGGGCAAAGACCACGGTTAGTATCGAAGAGTTAGTCGTTGGCGTAGTTTGTTAACAATATATCCCAAACAGTGTTTTTCACTTATCAAAGTACAGCCCTTGGCTATCTGCTCTCCACGGATAGGAATGTATCACGTTTTTTCCAAAATCCCTATGAATTACTTAGAATTTTGACCTAGAACCAACTACAACGTAAAATCTCCGGAAAGAGGCAGGACAGGTATTTTAACTTTGTCTTATAAGAAGCCCTTGAAAGCCAACAAACTTGCCAACGCCTAGATGTTTTGGAAACAGCGATACATCAGTCCAAGCAAGCCGGGCGAGTATTGGAAGGATATTTGCTAATTTATAACTGTGATTATAAAATATATAATACCCCGGCTGCAGCAAACCTGTCGACTAAGCAAATTTCCATTTGCCTGGATTGATTTTCAATTCGTCTATTAATTAGATTAACATTTATGTTTAGCAAGTACATAGGTTTGCTGCAACAGGAAAACTAATTAAGTGTGTTTTTTTTAATAGCTTATGAAATAAATAAATCTGCAAAGTTTGATCAAAATACATGCATAAACAAGCCATAACTACAGCATTTTACAATATTCTCTTTAAGAATAACATGGGCATTTTAAATTAACAAGTGTTTTGAATTTTCTCCTCAACCAATAACCGTACAAAAACACTTAGATGTACTAAATTATTTATTTTTATTAAGGTCTGTAAAAAGGTCTGGAGAAAAATTATAAAATTTTGTGTTTTAAGGGTAAACAATGAGAAAACCCCATAAAAACCCCCGTTTCCATGGTCCGATCGTGCTGGTCATGCTTACCATGAGACCTACGGTAATAGCTACTTCAAATTCACTAATAAGTTAAGTTGTGTTGGTTAGTCTATGGTTAAATCATAGATTAATCATACCGAACTCCCAAGTATATTTAATACATGTGTATCAACTGGTGATAATTTTAAGATAAGTCCTGTCTTCAGCTGACTGTAGAGTGTATTTTGTTTTTTACTATTAACTTTACTATTTGTACTGTTTTTTTTTTTTTTTTTTTTTTTTTTTTTTTTAACTTCAACACTCTTTAAAAGCAAATTTGTTTAACAAGTATTTATTGACAATCTGTTATACAGAATGTCCCGTAACTCTCTGGAAATATGTATATAGCGTTCTTGTTCTTCCTTCACATTTCACCAAAGGCATATGGGTCTGTGTGCCTAATTTTCCGTCTGGCTGTATTTATGTGTTTTTTTTTTTACAAAAAAACTTGTAACTTCTTTAAAATATCTGTTGCCATATTTCACGAAAACCGTTAACTTTACAAAAACGTTGCAAAAGTAAAAAAAATTAGTAAATTTTATGTAATTTTTAATGTTACCTTATTTGTTAGGAATTGATAAATAATAACAGAGAAACGTATTATTTTCGTAACGTATGACCACTTTTCTCCCTTTAAACAATGTAATACCCCCGCCTCAGCAAACCTGCAGACTAAGCGAATTTCCATTTGACTGATTGGATTTACACTGAAATGTCTACTTAAAAATATAACATTTATTCCCGATTTAAATAGAATTAGTTTAACAAGTACTTAGGTTTGCTGCATCAGGGAGGGTAAAACTGTTTTTTTTTTTTTGTAAAATGTTAATAGTTAGTAAGAAATAAAAACATTTTCCAAATTTGATCAAAATATGTTTTTAAACAAGCAAACTACAACAGTTTACTCATTCTCCATAAGAATAACATGGGAATTTTAAATTTACAATTTTTTGGAATTTTCTCCGTAACCATTAGGCGCATAATAACGCTTCAATATACTAAATTATTTGTTTTTTGAAGCTCTACAAAATGGTTTGGAAATAAATTGCTAAATTTTATGTTTTTTGGGTAAAAAATGGGAAAAACCTATTTTTACCCCATACAACCCCCCGTAAACACCCGTTCCCATGGTCCGATCATGCTGGATCGCGAACTCGTTCGAATAAACGTAGGTTTACACGTTTGTACCAAATTTCATCAAAATCGGATCATTTTTGCTCGAGTTATCGTGCTGACGGACACATATATATATATATACATAAATATATAAATATATATATATATATATTAATTTGAACGGATGGTGTTTTTGGCCTCTAGGGACCTCAAAACGAAAAAAAAATCGGTCCCGCGTCCAGGTCTTACCATGAGTACTACGGTAATAGCTTATTCCCTATATGGGAAATTCGCTAATAAAAGGAGTATTCGCATTGTTTAAATGGATAAAAGTGGTCATACATTTAGAAAATAACACGTTTCTCTGTTACAGTATTATTTATCCATTCTTAACAAATTATCATTGAAAACTACATAAAATTTACACATGGAGATATCATTAATTACCAACATACAAAATGTTATCAAAATAGGACCGCAGGTGTGGTCTGTAGCACGCATATAAATTATCTTAAGGATATTTGTTTAAAATCATTCATATATTTCTAATAGCTTCCATGACGGAGCCTCAAGTTTAGAAGTTATTATGGGGATTTTCAAACATACCGGTGTGAGTTTAACATTTTTAGGTCTATACTTAAAAATCATAAAAGGTATGAAACATATTTAACAGTTTGTTAAACAGCATTTTGTGTTGTCATTCTCATTTTAACTATAGCGATTTAATTCTAAACTTGTTTATTATTTGTATACGGTATGCAATTTACAAGTATGCATAAATTACATCAATGATACAGTTACGTACATAACATTGAAAAACGCTTAATATAACATCTCTGAAATTATAGAGAGAATTTTGTATTAAATGCAATTTTAGAGGATTCATTAATCTATTCTCAAACTATTTAAAATTTCAATTTTGATTGGCAAGAGACCAAACAGTTAAATTGCTTTGTACTATCTTTGGTTAAAGCTCCTGTTGGTGCTACAGACTATGAGACAAAGTTTTCCATCAGAATTCCGAGGTTTTCTTATTTAGTAGAAAATTAACAGTTTGATGAAATTTTGTTGGTTTTGAATTTTCATCAAACAGGAATCGGACAAGAAGATTTCATGGAAGTTGTTTTATTTGCATTAGAGAAACATTTTAGGTTAATTAATCCACGTTTATACTTGAGTTCGCAACACGCGTTTTAACAAAATAGTTCGTCAAACCGATGAATGCTGTTTCAACAGGTTTTCAGCTTTCACAGCAAAAATTACTTTTTTATACAAAATCCAAAAAGAATCTTTACGGTTCTTTTTTAATTTGCGTTTACACTGGAGTTTACCACAAAATGTTTCCAACTCCGGTGTAAACCTGACTTTAGTCCCTCATTTCCAATAGGGTCGAAAATGTCTTACAGTACGTCTTGGATTGATATTTTCTGTAGGTAAAAAAAGCAATTTCGTTGAAAAAATAAAAATAAATTTATCTTCTGAACACCAGTTTTCAGCAACCTATTTCTCTTACCCCAATCCAATTTAAAGTTCCACCTTCCACCGCACCCTCTCGTCGTGCACCCCTAGTTCCTGCCCCGTCCCCTGCGGTGCCCCCGGGTCCCCTCCGGTACCCAACACCCATTCCCACGACGTCTGTGCAGGGACGGGGGACTGTTTCTCGGAAGAATTATCGTAATCTCCCGGTAATTCCCCTATTATATGCTGAGAGCCAGATCTTGTCGCCAGGGGCTTGCGTGTATTCAGATTGTTCTATTACAATACAAGCATGGCGGCCAGTCCGCCATTGGCCCATACAACAACCAATGGGAGGCCTTCCTGAGTTATCTCTTCTCCGTAGCGTTAATATATTTAATGACGCCGAATTAAATGTAATTTTCTGCCTGTTATCCTAATAAAAATCTGCCCGGATGCGACTAGGTAGCGACGCCGGCGTTTTGTAATTCGAGTAAATATAGGTTATGGTCGTGTATTATTTCTCATTGGTATTCAAATTGGTCGAATTCGATATCCTGGGTGGTAGGTAGTAATCAGTTAGAAGTAATGTGGTCTGTCTAGAAATGTAAAACATGTGTGAGTTAAAATAAAACTAGTTTGTGTAATGTCAATAATTGGTGTTTTGTTAGGTCTTAGATACATTACCAAGTAGACATTACATTTTAATGTCAACGCTGTTATTTAGTTTTAAGTTGTGATATAAATTACTTCAAACTAAGCTACCGTCAGGGATATAATATTAAGTAAAATAATATTTTCGTCATACTGCAGCAAAAAACAGCCGTTTTTAATACATGCGTTGCGGATCTAAAGTAGCTATTTAACTTCCTAAGAGTCAGCTTTTGTAAACTCATTTGAGTTGTAAACTCATCCCTGATGTATTTTGTAAACTTCGACTGTGATCAATCATATGTATGAAAATTTAGAAAACATATAAACTACAGATTACGTCGGTTCAAACTTATTGTTGTATTTTTTACAAAATAGTTCGACACATCGATTATGTAGTATATTGCACACTAACACAATCGTAATAGACACAATGATTGAATCACTATAAAACAGCTGCTCATTTGCATTAGCAAAATTGAACAGGTTGGAAGTTGTTTTGACAGGTTATTTTCACGCGAAAAGAATTTTAGTTTCATAATTACTTTGTTAAATAATGTTGCAATATGACAAAAAGTATAGTTTTTCGCACAGGCAAAATAGTGCCTTTTCAACGCTCGCTCATTTTTCGACCTCAGTTTCGCCTCTATCGTAAAACTTTAGCTCAGGTTGGAAAGAGTCACTTTTACGCCCTAGTGATGAAATGTTATATTTTCTACGGTTAATTTGTATTGTACCAAACTGAATAAGCTGTATCCCTGTGTCATTGTCATTGTGTGAAAACATTATAGAGAAAATACAGCTTGAATAGTAGAACACTCGTTAGAAGCTTACCTACCATTACCTATGCATTACCATTACCTAGCATAAAGTTGATGAAATGTATAACAAATGTATAGCATAAAGTTGTAAAAGCTGTAATATAGACAGGATGTCATCTTCAGTTTTCGAATTCAGTTGGTTTGGCTATAGTTATGTTTATAAATAGTTCAACTAGTAAAAATAAGATTGAAAACTTCTAGTAGGCAGTACTTACTGGCTGGAATAAGCTATAGTCGATAAGTAGCATAGGTCTTCAATGGGGAGGTATACAACTATAATATAGGGTGTAATGTTTTAATAGTATACTGTATTTCGTTACTAGGGCCTAAACTGATTCTTTTACTGGCCGAGCTGGTTTAACCTCGAAATCGCTTCGGTTGGAATATGAGCAAGGGTTGAAAAGGTACTTGTAACAAAACTAACTAATATTCTTGTCAAGCAACAGTTTATTTTAATTTTCAAATAATTACCTTATGATTTGGTTTACTTAGTTTTTGAATAGCAACCCAGCAGACGCACAGGCAGCACTAGTAAGGCAACACCTAGGTCTGCTGATTTTCTTAAAACAAATCAAATAAAGTAATACAGACTTGTTTTTTTTTTACAAATCAAAAATCATTAAAATCGGTCCAGCCGTTCTTGAGCTATAAGTGGTGTAACTAACACGAATTTGTTTTATACAGTATTTAGGTTTATTTATTCAAAGGAAAAATTCCGTTTTGATATGTACAGTACCACTTATTTACAAACATGATATCATTATAGTTCTTGAACATTTCCCCAACATTTCGTTTTGTTTAAATGTCGTTAAAGGGGTATATTTTTGCAGTTAAATATACAAAATAACACGATACAAACACATTTTATTCATCTTAGCAGAGTACCCGTCCTTCGTACGGGGTTGGGTCGTACGGTCTTTTTTTATAAGTATAAAATGCTTATTGCAGTTATACTTAAGCTTTGCGTTTGCAATGGGGGAGGATACAGTTTGATAAAAAATATGCTTCTTTAAATTTACAGTATACTTTAGTATTACACATCTACCATAGCCATAATGTTATACCATTTCACCTAAACAATAGAGAAAAATAAATTATCAAACATTCGCAAAATATCACAAATTATTCATGAAATTAAGAACACAAACATAACTGTAAACAATCCTACTTTGACAGTTCTCATTGCGTATCACAGTTTTTTGTTGCTGCTTGGTTCAAATTAGCTGTTTTCGTAAATGCAAAATAAAATACAACAGTGCTGCATCCTGTTGGTAAATCTTATAACTTTTTAATGGTTTTGCATATCACAGAACCAACTTTTTTTAGTTGAAACAGCTGACTAAATTCTTTAATTCCCTTTAAATATGATAACCATAAGGTTAATATAGGGAACTACAGAGCCACTGGGGCGGAGCCCGAAAGGATTTTTGAGATAAGAATATGCCTATATGTTAATCGGGAATGTGAGCTATCATCATACCAAATTTCAGCCCAATCTGTTCAGTAGTTAATGCGTGATTGAACTTCAAACAAACACACAAACTTTCACATTTATAATATTAGTAAGATAACACG
The DNA here is from genome assembly GCF_028750875.1 of Macrosteles quadrilineatus. Taxonomy (NCBI): domain Eukaryota; kingdom Metazoa; phylum Arthropoda; class Insecta; order Hemiptera; family Cicadellidae; genus Macrosteles; species Macrosteles quadrilineatus. The sequence continues at coordinate 71,993,217 of NW_026542597.1, forward strand.
ATAACTTACAAACAAATTTTATATTTATGTCAACCAGTTTTTTTTTTTACAAAATCAGCGGACGAATTATACAGTTATAAAAATACGCAGCTGATTTTCTCGATTCCAGCTGATTATGTTTCTCTCTATACAGAAAAAGAGCTACTTTTAGCCCAGTCAATAAATGTTTTTTATCGCAACTAAATGGTGGAAAGCTGGATTTTTTATATGTGATAGAACCACATGAGAGGTGTATTTTCCCAAAAGTCCCCACTTCTACCCCTTGAGCTTTCCCCCCCACCCCCTCCAAACATAGAAATTGCAGTGTTTTACTTAATTGATCATAATTCGAATGATATGCAAGCTATTGAGCTGCAATTTGTTTTGTTTTATTTCTGGTTAGTTTTACTACAATTTTTGTATTTGTAACATTTTTCTAAAACCAATACTTAGGGAGATATAAAATTTAAACTTCGTTAAAAGCTTTGTTTCAGAGTGCAAAATTTTGTTTTTCTCTATGTATACTTTTAAATTGAAATAATACGCAAATATGGTCCAAACAAAAGTTTTAGTACGTTTTTCAAGGTTTACAAATATACTATTGGTTAGTCATCTAGGTGACCGGGTGGAGAGCTGGGCGTCGGCAAAGAGAGCGCGTGCGCGCTAGTTGGACACCTCTGCGCTGCGTCATCGCATCTATCCCAGCCAATAAACGCGCAAACTGCCTTTTTTCGTAGCTAAATTGTGGAAGGCTGAGTTCGTTATAATTGATGGAACCACTTAAGACGTGTATTTTCAAAAAAGTTCCCGATTCTCCCCCTTGAGCTTTCCCCCCAACCCCTTCCAAACGTGGAAATTACAGTCGTTTACTTTACTGGATATAATTCAAATTCTATGCATACCATCGTAGGGAAATTTGATTTGTATTATTTATAATAAGTTTATCTACAAATTTTTACTAAAGGTTTTCTTATAAAACTATATACAAAGAAATATAACATTGTAACGTTTTTTGATAATGTTTATGTTTTAGAGTACACAATTTTGTTTTACCATCTATATATTTTTTCCAAATAAAATACGCAAAATGTGACAAAACAAAATTTTAGTAGGTTACTTAAGGTTCATAAATATATATTTGGTTAGTCATCTGAAAAAACTAATGTAGTGTAGGCGTCGGCAAAGACAGCGAGTGCAGGCTTAAGAGCATCCGCGCAGCGCAGCTCCGCCTGTCGATGCATAATAAGGACCGGCACCGCTAAGTTCTCAACTGTTTCATACAAATCCTAAGACTTCCTGATTTTTAGCCTACTTTACTACCAAAACAATCTGTTTCCAAGCTAAATCGTGACTAAATGAAGCACCTCGCGGTCAGTTAACAGTTTTCGTCGACCCACTAATCCTTGATACAAACTGCGTCCTATCATTGATATGTCCCTCTCTTCACGCTTCCCGCTAGCAAGGGTTAGCTTTCTGCTCTGCCATGAGTTGTAAGCCTGTGTTAAAATAATACCACGAACAACGTAGAAAACTGTCGGTAATATTTATAAGCCATTTTTAATCATGGTAAGGAATACAAATTAAAACCAGTCAATGTCAACTAATTTGTTTTATTAAGTCTATATAGAGGAGATTTTAAAATACTTAATAAGCGCCTTCATCTTTATTAGCGATGTTAAACGTTTGCATAATGTCTACCACAAACCAATAAAGAACTATTTATTTATTTATTTACTTATTTATTCCAACGGATACACTATTTACAAAATAATATATATTTAAGCACAGTAGAATGGAAAGATAAATTGCATTTGAAATAATAAGAGAAGCTGCATATACCATTGAACAAAACATCATTGCAACAAAAAGTAATAACAACAAGATAGCAACGTAACAACAATAACAGATGATAACATTAACAAAGTATAATAACAACAAACAGACAGCATAACAGATAACAGATACTTAATAACAGAACAATTTTAATATTAAATTGGATTTCAGAAAATGCAAGTAGACTTTGAAAGTAGCAATAACAGAGATATCTCATGAAGATTTAACAATAAACTATGATGACTATAACTCAAGGGAGGGACATATCACTGATAGGACGCAGTTTGTATCAAGGATCAGGTCGACGAAAACTTTTTACTGACCGCGAGGTGCTTCATTTAGTTATGGTTTAGCTTGGAAACAGATTGTTTTGGTAGTAAAGGATTGTTTTGGTTGTTCCTACAAATTAGGAAGTCTTAGGATTTGTATGAAACAGTTGAGAACATAGCAGTGCCGGTCATTATGATGCATTGACGGGCGGAGCTGCGCGGATGTTTTAAGAAGCCTGCACGCGCTCTCTTGCCGACGCCCCACACTACATCAGTTTGTTCAGTCGACTAACCAAATATATAATTAATTATAAACCTTAAGTAACATACTAAAATTTTTTTTGGAAACATTTTGCATATTTTGGAGATTTGTGAGCTATTCGGAGATAGAGTAATGTTTAGTTCAATAAACCTAGTACACATGTTGTAGAATTATTGTTCCTACAGTTTTCTGAACAAATGTATATAATGGGCTACAGGTAAAGAGGAAAATTAAAAGAGGTAAAGAGGTAAAATTGAAGAATTAGGTTAACATATCTTTACAGTATTTTTAAATACGCATCAGTACTACCCACACGACGAACTTGGATGGTTAGTAAATTTAAAACCCTTGCTAGAGTTTAAGGAAAATAATTTTATTGCAATAAATATTAAAACTAAGTTTTTTTTATGAATGAGTAACTATTTCATACAGCAGATCTTAAGAATCGCTTATACTGTTTCGGGTCCTTTCCCCATTACGAAGCACGGGTATAGCGGTTATTAACTTAAATAAACAACAGATAAAAGAGGGATTTATAGCTGCATCTTTGCCTTCGTAATTAAATATATTATCCCACATTATACTATACTAGGTGAAACCCGTCGAAATCGACGGTTACTTTCAAGGCTTGCGCTAATTAATCTAACTGCGATAAATTGAGTGACATTATACATATTTTGAACATTTAGCATTGTTTAAAGATTAATAAGTGTAAAAACAATAATGATATTAATTGCGTTAGTTACCAAATATGGTTGATCATTCAATGAAACTTTATATTGCAACACATGACATGAAACAGAAGAAAATCAATTTTAAAATAAGAAAATAACATTTCAAATACTTCTTTTGGACAATTCAGTAACTCCCAATAAATGAGCGTTGTTTAGAATACAATTTTAAAATTAACAGCTGTTTTATTAAAAAGTATTATATACATGACCAAAATGTAAACAAATCTGTGGAGGGATCTTTAAAGGCTTCTGGGGCAGAGCCCTAAGCGAATTTACTTCGTTTTTCTTTTGAGACCAAGACCTTTCTTTGGACACCTCTACCAAGTGTCTACGCCCAGCCGTTCTCTCAAATTAGTGGAGACAAAGTTTCCAATTAAATATTTGAATTCCCCCATGTTAATCTTATGGGAGAAAACCCAACTTTGATGGACGATCCTGGCCAAACTAATAAAGATATCAAAAAACGACTTGCAAAACTACAGATCAGGGCAACTGTTTTGACACTTTAATCATCAAAATCGGTCCAAAAATGAGGGAGGAGTTCTGTTTACAAAAATCGGCTTATCGTATTATATATATAGATGAAAGTAAGCTGCATATCTCTACTGTAACGATAACTTTGAGAGGTGATAAAACAAAGGTAAACATTTGAAGAAAAATTAACCATTTTCAAGAACTATTATGCTAACTTAATTACGTTGTTTCGAACATTTTAAGGTAGTGTAATCTTAAAACTCCGGAATTAATTTCATATAATACAATAATAAATATAATATCATATCATATGATAAGTTATTTAAATAAATTTCATACTAGCAGAGTACCCGTCCTTCGTATGGGGTTGGCGTATAATATAAAACGCTTATTGCAGTTATACTCGAGCTTTGCGTTTGCAATGGGAGAGGACACAGTTTGATAAAATTTGGTTCTTTAAATTTACGGCATGCTATAGTATAGCACATCTACCATAGCCATAATGTTCTGCCACTGCCCCTAACCAATAAAATAAGTGAAATTCTCATTTTCACAGCTTTTTGTTGCTAGAAAATTAGTTTTTTTAATGAATGAGTAACTATTTCACACAGAAGATCTAAAGAACAGCATTATTCCGTTTAGCGTCCTTATACATAAACAGCAGGGATTATAATAGACTGGCAAAATGCCTTTTTCGGTATACCGCAGAAAGAAACGGTCAGGCCTACGTTGCGATGCTAAATAGCCCAGTCAATGAATGCAAAAAAACACCCTTTTTCGCAACTAAATGGTGGAAAGCTGGATTTTTTATATGTGATAGAACCACATGAGAGGTGTATTTTCCCAAAAGTCCCCACTTCTACCCCTTGAGCTTTCCCCCCCACCCCCCTCCAAACATAGAAATTGCAGTGTTTTACGTAATTGATCATAACTCGAATGCTATGTAAGCTATCGAGCTGCAATTTGTTTTGTTTGATTTCTGATTAGTTTTCCTACAACTTTTGTGTTTAAAACATTTTTCTAAAACCAATACTTAGGGAGATATAAAATTTAAACTTCGTTAAAAGCTTTGTTTCAGAGTGCAACATTTTGTTTTTCTCTATGTATACTTTTAAATTGAAATAATACGCAAATATGGTACGAACAAAAGTTTTAGTACGTTTTTCAAGGTTTACAAATATACTATTGGTTAGTCATCTAGGTGACCGGGTGAAGAGCTGGGCGTCGGCAAAGAGAGCGCGTGCGGGCTAGTTGGACACCTCTGCGCTGCGTCATCGCATCTATCCCAGCCAATAAACGCGCAAACTGCCTTTTTTCGTAGCTAAATTGTGGAAGGCTGAGTTCGTTATAATTGATGGAACCACTTAAGACGTGTATTTTCAAAAAAGTTCCCGATTCTCCCCCTTGAGCTTTCCCCCCAACCCCTTCCAAACGTGGAAATTACAGTCGTTTACTTTACTGGATATAATTCAAATTCTATGCATGCCATCGTAGTGAAATTTGATTTGTATTATTTATAATAAGTTTATCTACAAATTTTTTACTAAAGGTTTTCTTATAAAACTATATACAAAGAAATATAACATTTTAACTTTTGTTCATAATGTTTATGTTTTAGAGTACACAATTTTGTATTACTCTCTATATATTTTCCCAAATAAAATATGCAAAATGTTTCCAAAAAAAATTTTAGTATGTTACTTAAGGTTTATAATTAATTATATATTTGGTTAGTCGACTGAACAAACTGATGTAGTGTGGGGCGTCGGCAAGAGAGCGCGTGCAGGCTTCTTAAAACATCCGCGCAGCTCCGCCCGTCAATGCATCATAATGACCGGCACTGCTATGTTCTCAACTGTTTCATACAAATCCTAAGACTTCCTAATTTGTAGGAACAACCAAAACAATCCTTTACTACCAAAACAATCTGTTTCCAAGCTAAACCATAACTAAATGAAGCACCTCGCGGTCAGTAAAAAGTTTTCGTCGACCTGATCCTTGATACAAACTGCGTCCTATCAGTGATATGTCCCTCCCTTGAGTTATAGTCATCATAGTTTATTGTTAAATCTTCATGAGATATCTCTGTTATTGCTACTTTCAAAGTCTACTTGCATTTTCTGAAATCCAATTTAATATTAAAATTGTTCTGTTATTAAGTATCTGTTATCTGTTATGCTGTCTGTTTGTTGTTATTATACTTTGTTAATGTTATCATCTGTTATTGTTGTTACGTTGCTATCTTGTTGTTATTACTTTTTGTTGCAATGATGTTTTGTTCAATGGTATATGCAGCTTCTCTTATTATTTCAAATGCAATTTATCTTTCCATTCTACTGTGCTTAAATATATATTATTTTGTAAATAGTGTATCCGTTGGAATAAATAAGTAAATAAATAAATAAATAGTTCTTTATTGGTTTGTGGTAGACATTATGCAAACGTTTAACATCGCTAATAAAGATGAAGGCGCTTATTAAGTATTTTAAAATCTCCTCTATATAGACTTAATAAAACAAATTAGTTGACATTGACTGGTTTTAATTTGTATTCCTTACCATGATTAAAAATGGCTTATAAATATTACCGACAGTTTTCTACGTTGTTCGTGGTATTATTTTAACACAGGCTTACAACTCATGGCAGAGCAGAAAGCTAACCCTTGCTAGCGGGAAGCGTGAAGAGAGGGACATATCAATGATAGGACGCAGTTTGTATCAAGGATTAGTGGGTCGACGAAAACTGTTAACTGACCGCGAGGTGCTTCATTTAGTCACGATTTAGCTTGGAAACAGATTGTTTTGGTAGTAAAGTAGGCTAAAAATCAGGAAGTCTTAGGATTTGTATGAAACAGTTGAGAACTTAGCGGTGCCGGTCCTTATTATGCATCGACAGGCGGAGCTGCGCTGCGCGGATGCTCTTAAGCCTGCACTCGCTGTCTTTGCCGACGCCTACACTACATTAGTTTTTTCAGATGACTAACCAAATATATATTTATGAACCTTAAGTAACCTACTAAAATTTTGTTTTGTCACATTTTGCGTATTTTATTTGGAAAAAATATATAGATGGTAAAACAAAATTGTGTACTCTAAAACATAAACATTATCAAAAAACGTTACAATGTTATATTTCTTTGTATATAGTTTTATAAGAAAACCTTTAGTAAAAATTTGTAGATAAACTTATTATAAATAATACAAATCAAATTTCCCTACGATGGTATGCATAGAATTTGAATTATATCCAGTAAAGTAAACGACTGTAATTTCCACGTTTGGAAGGGGTTGGGGGGAAAGCTCAAGGGGGAGAATCGGGAACTTTTTTGAAAATACACGTCTTAAGTGGTTCCATCAATTATAACGAACTCAGCCTTCCACAATTTAGCTACGAAAAAAGGCAGTTTGCGCGTTTATTGGCTGGGATAGATGCGATGACGCAGCGCAGAGGTGTCCAACTAGCGCGCACGCGCTCTCTTTGCCGACGCCCAGCTCTCCACCCGGTCACCTAGATGACTAACCAATAGTATATTTGTAAACCTTGAAAAACGTACTAAAACTTTTGTTTGGACCATATTTGCGTATTATTTCAATTTAAAAGTATACATAGAGAAAAACAAAATTTTGCACTCTGAAACAAAGCTTTTAACGAAGTTTAAATTTTATATCTCCCTAAGTATTGGTTTTAGAAAAATGTTTTAAACACAAAAGTTGTAGGAAAACTAATCAGAAATCAAACAAAACAAATTGCAGCTCGATAGCTTACATAGCATTCGAGTTATGATCAATTACGTAAAACACTGCAATTTCTATGTTTGGAGGGGGGTGGGGGGGAAAGCTCAAGGGGTAGAAGTGGGGACTTTTGGGAAAATACACCTCTCATGTGGTTCTATCACATATAAAAAATCCAGCTTTCCACCATTTAGTTGCGAAAAAGGGTGTTTTTTTGCATTCATTGACTGGGCTATTTAGCATCGCAACGTAGGCCTGACCGTTTCTTTCTGCGGTATACCGAAAAAGGCATTTTGCCAGTCTATTATAATCCCTGCTGTTTATGTATAAGGACGCTAAACGGAATAATGCTGTTCTTTAGATCTTCTGTGTGAAATAGTTACTCATTCATTAAAAAAACTAATTTTCTAGCAACAAAAAGCTGTGAAAATGAGAATTTCACTTATTTTATTGGTTAGGGGCAGTGGCAGAACATTATGGCTATGGTAGATGTGCTATACTATAGCATGCCGTAAATTTAAAGAACCAAATTTTATCAAACTGTGTCCTCTCCCATTGCAAACGCAAAGCTCGAGTATAACTGCAATAAGCGTTTTATATTATACGCCAACCCCATACGAAGGACGGGTACTCTGCTAGTATGAAATTTATTTAAATAACTTATCATATGATATGATATTATATTTATTATTGTATTATATGAAATTAATTCCGGAGTTTTAAGATTACACTACCTTAAAATGTTCGAAACAACGTAATTAAGTTAGCATAATAGTTCTTGAAAATGGTTAATTTTTCTTCAAATGTTTACCTTTGTTTTATCACCTCTCAAAGTTATCGTTACAGTAGAGATATGCAGCTTACTTTCATCTATATATATAATACGATAAGCCGATTTTTGTAAACAGAACTCCTCCCTCATTTTTGGACCGATTTTGATGATTAAAGTGTCAAAACAGTTGCCCTGATCTGTAGTTTTGCAAGTCGTTTTTTGATATCTTTATTAGTTTGGCCAGGATCGTCCATCAAAGTTGGGTTTTCTCCCATAAGATTAACATGGGGGAATTCAAATATTTAATTGGAAACTTTGTCTCCACTAATTTGAGAGAACGGCTGGGCGTAGACACTTGGTAGAGGTGTCCAAAGAAAGGTCTTGGTCTCAAAAGAAAAACGAAGTAAATTCGCTTAGGGCTCTGCCCCAGAAGCCTTTAAAGATCCCTCCACAGATTTGTTTACATTTTGGTCATGTATATAATACTTTTTAATAAAACAGCTGTTAATTTTAAAATTGTATTCTAAACAACGCTCATTTATTGGGAGTTACTGAATTGTCCAAAAGAAGTATTTGAAATGTTATTTTCTTATTTTAAAATTGATTTTCTTCTGTTTCATGTCATGTGTTGCAATATAAAGTTTCATTGAATGATCAACCATATTTGGTAACTAACGCAATTAATATCATTATTGTTTTTACACTTATTAATCTTTAAACAATGCTAAATGTTCAAAATATGTATAATGTCACTCAATTTATCGCAGTTAGATTAATTAGCGCAAGCCTTGAAAGTAACCGTCGATTTCGACGGGTTTCACCTAGTATAGTATAATGTGGGATAATATATTTAATTACGAAGGCAAAGATGCAGCTATAAATCCCTCTTTTATCTGTTGTTTATTTAAGTTAATAACCGCTATACCCGTGCTTCGTAATGGGGAAAGGACCCGAAACAGTATAAGCGATTCTTAAGATCTGCTGTATGAAATAGTTACTCATTCATAAAAAAAACTTAGTTTTAATATTTATTGCAATAAAATTATTTTCCTTAAACTCTAGCAAGGGTTTTAAATTTACTAACCATCCAAGTTCGTCGTGTGGGTAGTACTGATGCGTATTTAAAAATACTGTAAAGATATGTTAACCTAATTCTTCAATTTTACCTCTTTACCTCTTTTAATTTTCCTCTTTACCTGTAGCCCATTATATACATTTGTTCAGAAAACTGTAGGAACAATAATTCTACAACATGTGTACTAGGTTTATTGAACTAAACATTACTCTATCTCCGAATAGCTCACAAATCTCCTCAATTTTATGTTAATAAAACACAAACAAAAATATAGACAACAGCTGGTTTATATACTAATTATTTTAACGTGGTAAGTGGATTCATAAAAATGACATGGAAACTTCGGAAGCCAGTGGGGCGGAGCCCTAGACGAGTTTAAAAATTTGAAATACTGTTCAGAAACTTTACGGGTTTCAGAATTCCAACAGTTGTTTTTTTTTCTCACTATTGAACTTACTTACATTGTAGGTCTGTTTATTTATCAAGTCTGCTCGCTAGTCTTTATATAGCCGCCTTCCTCTTCAAAAATAAAATACTTTCTCGTAGAGGCTAGACAATTTTTCTCGTAATATCATGCAAGCTAACACTAGTTGCATAAACAAATAATACTATGGTTACAACCATTTCCGGATTTGTATTATAAGTATTCAACATCGTTTGTATCAAACCAAATTTGAAATTAAAATAGTACATAACTAGAGCTCACCCCGTGGTCGCAAACTCGACCAAAAGTATTGTGCAAACTTCTATATTTTCACCCCACGCTGTAAATAAAACATGTGATTGCAATTATTTCCATTTGTTTTAATTTTCTGTTTATATTTTTTGATTATTTGGTCCCCAACATGGCAACCTATAAGGCCCGTGTTAATTTATTTAAATTTTAAATTCATTTTTTGTGCTTATTTTTAGCCTATTTTAATTGATAAAGGGATTCTGCATAACTACAGACAAATCTCTTTCTAAAAGTGTGCGTAGATTTTTCCTGCGATGCACAGGAGCTGAGAAAAAAGGTTTTCAATACATACTTGTCTATTAATATAGCCCCATGTTAAATCTCAATAAGAAAAGTTGGATTTCCATTTTTGACCCAATTAATATAAATATTCTCAAAATACAAATCAAACCTGCACATACAGGACCTTTTAACTGAAATGAGCGTCACCAGTGTAAAGTTGTCATCTCTTGGGATTTTATTTTTTTATTTATGCTTATAATGCTGCTTTGCTGCTTTTAAGGGAACGTCTAAACTCTGGTCCTGTTCTTATCTAACTCCTAGATAGCATCATTAAATTGATTGCTCAATGATAGTTTAACATTAAGGTCAAGAGAATCATGGAAACTTATCAATGAAATATTTTTTGTCTGTAGAATGGTACTCTTGATAGTCCGATTGTAGAGTTTCAAGGATTTTAAGATTGCAAATTTAATTAATTAAATTAAATATTACATTTTAGAGAGAACCCTTCCATGGAGCTCACAGAAAGATTTTCTAATGTCTCGCATTGAAATTAAAGCTGTTAAGGTTATTTATACGGTCATTCATACTTGCTTTTGATGTTATAGATACAAAAAATAATATTTTATCACGTAGACTACAGGAACCTTAAAAGTTTTTTCTGACTACACCACTAAAGCTGGAGTGAAGTTATAAAATAATACAGTATCAGCAGAATACATAAAGATGTAAATTAAAAAATTCAAACGCTCACTGAAGAATAGGCTGACAGCTTTATTAAGATGCATCCATACAAAACTATAGAAATATTTATTAAGATTTAAATCAAATATCCTACCTTATGTTTCCTGAATGATAAGGTAGTTTCCAAACCACTTTGAGATTAAAACCAGCAACATCTTCGAATTTCTTCAAACCTCATTCATAATGCTTGAACCAATTTATCACTTGATTCTTCTACAATTAATTATCTTCAAATATTCAACTCAAGATCACTCTTCCACTTTTAGCTCTGTTCATCCTTTCTACATCATCTTCTAGGTCATTTACAGCACCTAAAACCTTAATTGTTATCAAACGCATAATTTTTCTCCACATCATTTTCTATCCTTTGACACAGTTTATAAGACCACATAACGTCGTGCCAATTTCTCCTTCTCGTAACTACATCACATCCTAATCATGTTTGTCCTCTAATTTTAACACTTAGGTAGGAAATCACTTTTCACTTGTCCACTGGCAACACTAAATCTTCTCTGCACCATCTTCTCCGTCACCGGTATTTCATACCATCTTCATCGCCCACGCACGCGTTTCGTCAATTCTTCCTTCTAGCAACTTTATCACCAACCATATTCTCTTCTTCCTCTACTCTCCATCATCCCACGAACTCCTACACAACCTGGACATCCTAGACACCCAACTACTCCACACCACATCTTCTGCAGGAATGGCCCAGCAGAGTTGGAAGATTCGGGTAATTATCATCTGTATGGTACCGCCTGTTTTCATGTAACATGCACAAATGTTCGATGACATGTCACGATCCATCGGCCTTTCGTGAGGACAGTGGACATGCGAGGGTCGCGTGCGAGGTCTAGGGCTCCGCCATGCGAGGTCTAGGGCTACGCCATGCGAGCTATGGACCCAGCGGAAACCTAGGACAACGGTACGGCAGTTTCTAGAGGCTAATTCACAGGCAAGGAATAACATAGGGTATTCTAACGCAACCCAAAATTACAAATATACAAAATATAATACGGCTTAAATGGGTAGAAAAAAAACACTCTGCAAAAGTGAAGAACCGAATCAAAACAGATAAAAACAGTTTCATGTCAGTAACAAGTTCGACGCAACATATCCATTGTGTAGTAAAGAAAAGATAAGAGATGATTTTTGAAGATGGAAATCTCAAATATATAGAATGGTCAAAATTAAGGCTACGTCGTAACTAAAGAAATATATAAAAGCTAAAGAACCAATGCAGTACTTACTTTTGAGTTGTTCTTGTTTGACTTCTCTAAATTGAATAATCCGTTTTCATCTCCGGGGCCATTTGTCGTAGAAAGCACAGACTAAGTTTGTTTGTGAGACTACTTGTACTCAGATTTAAGAAATAAATATTAGTTTGTTTTGATTAATTTAATTCACATGTTTCAGCTGATCGAATAAATAAACAAATAAACATAAAACAATAAAATAAAATAAAATAAATATACATTTCAAGCTTTAACTAGCAGCCTGCGTCATCTCGCTTCGATTTCCGTCTGTCAGTGTGTAGGCTATGTATTTTTTACATAACTTCTCATAACTTTGAAACAACCTAAGGTGCCAACTGGAATAAAATCTTTCTAAGTATATAAAGTTTATGCCATGACAGTTTTAACAGATGTCTGAGAAATATTTTTTTTCAGCAAACTAACACTTCATTGTTTAAGATATAAGTGGTTTAGGTGTTGATACTTCTTTTCTTGATGATCGAATATGTGTATGTCTGCATATCAAAATTTTGATTATAAATGAAAATGTCAACTGGTGTAGTAGGTCTCTAGAAAACTGTCCAATAAGCTGTTGCGATATGAACGAACGGACAACTAAGAACGTTTAAAAGGAATATGACCTTTCTGTCATGACAGTAACTGCTTGAATAGTATTTTACACATTGGTTCATTCTTATAGCCAAAATGTCGTGTTATTTTCAATAATGTTAGTACCAACCCAGAGGTCCACGGTACGTAATATAGGCCACTGCAAATAAATTGTCAAGACAGGTACCATTTTAGGCAAAGTTTCTGTGTTTGGATGTTATTAGAAACTGTAAGAGCACAATAAAATTCTTCTGCAGATGAATTTTCTGTTGGAGAAATATAAGCCGAATTATAATTGCGATCACAATGCGAGTTTGGGCATTTTGTAACTATATTATATGGGTAAGTTACATAGATTTTTTAGGCTGCTGCTCAGTGCACTTTAAGAATATATATTTTAGAGATAAATTAAATTGTTTTTGTTGCTGAGTAGCGCTAGTAAATCGTCACAACCCTTTTCGTTAGTCTAATAACATTCAAAGGCTCTCTAAGAGTTCAAGTTCTTATTTGTATACATATCTATATTATGTTTTCACTAAGCTGAATGAATACATCGAAGTAACCTATCTGAAAAGTCTGCAGTATATTGCAGTTTTCCAGCTTAATGACTTTCTAAATCATGCACATGTTTCTACATAAATATTGTAAAATTTTTTATCCAGTTGCTGTAAACCACTATTGATTTAGCAAAATATGGACACGGCTCAAATGGCACCCTGCCTTTCTGCACTTGTATTATTTTGTATTGTATTACACAATCGAAAGGTTTTCCAATGATTGAAAGCATGTATGACAATAATCTCATGAACCTATATGATGATCTGTCTAGAATAATATGATAAAATATAAAGAAAAGTTGTAAAAAAAAGGCAGACACCAACCCGTAAAATAGGTACCTATGAGATAGTTCAATAAGAAATAATTGTAAGAGTTATTGTGATAAAAGGATTTTCCACTGATTTTGTAATGAAACTTTATATTGCAACACATGACATGATACAGAAGAAAATCAATTTTAAAATCAAAAAATAACATTGCGAATACTTGTTTTGACCAATTTAGTAACTCCCAATAAATGTGTGTTGTCTATATAAATAAAATTAGAGTTTTGTCTGTACATTGCTCAGAATCATAAACTTTTAGGTTATTTTTACGTTTTATACACTAAACAAACCGAAACAAGTCTCATCTAAATTTCTGTCTGTCTTCGTGTCTGTTACGGCCCAAGAGCCATTTTACGCGGCCTTCTCCTGAAAAACTAGAGTACCTATCAAGATCCAAATAATTGTAATGTATTCACTGGATTGGCGAGATTGTCTTTATCCATTAAAATATGGCGTCACTACTTTGTATAAAAAACGACGGACGTTTAAAACCCCGACTTCGTGCGATTTTTGTCAAGTTTTCTCCCAATGTCCAATGTTCATAACTTAATCATAAATGAAATAACGAACAGCTGTTCGGATCAAGATTATTTTTTCTAGCTGTCACTGATATGTTTACATTAAAGGTTGTTTACAAATACAGTACCGCAAACATTTCCGATCACATTTTGAAAGCAAAATCCAAAACCAAGTGAGATTAAAAACTATTTTCCGTACATAAAGGATTTCATTAATCGCAAGTTCAATAATGTGTAAAATGAAATAGAGATTCTATGTGTATAAAATTGCTCTGAAGCTTTGATAACCGGGAAAAAGACCTTGAAACAGTGATGTATAGGGCTGGGAAACTTACGTTTATTAAATTGACGGCGTTTCAATGGCGGTTGTGTAAAGCGTAAAGTGAAAAATCATAACTGCAGTGGGTGATTGTAACAGAGGTTTACGGATGATGCTAAACTCGCTTTTCCAATGTGTCACTTTCGGTTTCTACTGACCCCTATGTGCTACAATCGCTGGACCAAACAGCCAATAGGCCAATAAGACTGTATCTTGGGTACATAGGCCTACCCAATTATTCATAACAACCTATTCGACGACGAACCTTGATACCGGTACTTTTCCCTAGAATACACGGCCTAGGTACCTACTTAGGAAATCAAATTAAAAACTTTCAAAAACACAACATTGTGTGATTTTGTTCACATTTCCTTCTAAAGTAATATTAACTACATATACCAAACATCGTTTAGAGAATACGTCATATTCTAAATAACAAAAAGCTGTTTGGATGAGATTGTTTGGTTCAAACTGTCACCAAAGTTTTTATATATGTTTTGCTTTTTCTTTATATGTCATAATATTAGGTTTACATATAATAGTTTTGCCAGCACGTCTGAAAATATGCAAACCAACTGCTGTTCTTTATATAATATGGTTTCAACTGACTACTATAAGATCCCCGTGCGTAGAACGGGCACACAGCTAGTTTAAAATACAATTTTAAAATTAACAGCTGTTTTATTAAAAAAAGTATTATCCACATTACCAAAATGTAAACAACTCTGTGGTGGGATCTTTAAAGGCTTCTGGGGCAGAGCCCTAAGCAAATTTACTTCGTTTTTCTTTTGATAACTCATATACAGACCAAGACCTTTCTTTTGACACCTCTACCAAGTTTCTACGCCCAGCCATTCTCTCAAATTAGTGGAGACAAAGTTTCTAATTAAATATTTTGATTCCCCCATGTTAATCTTATGGGAGAAAACCCAACTTTGATGGAAGATACTGTCCGAACTAATAAAGATATCAAAAAACGAAAAACACTTTGCAAAACTACAGATCAGGGAAATTTTTTGACACTTTAATCATCAAAATCGGTCCAAAAATGAGGGAGGAGTTCTGTTCACAAAAATCGGCTTGGCGTATTATACAGGGTGACAAAAAAGTCTGGAAACGGCTTGATATCTTTTTAACTAAATTCGTTAGAAAATTCAAACCTTTCACGTCAACTTATATGTATGAAAACTACTTTTTTCAAGTATTACCATTTTTTTGCCTTCACCAGTGGACGGCCCATGAGGAGTAGGTACATAATCTTTAATATAAGCATAGGTTGATATGCACATCATTTGAAAAGTATGGTCAAGTGGAGTTCATTGCCGGAAACCGCGTCAAAAAAGGTTCAATCGTTACAAAATGGCGGCATTTCAAAGTTCTTGCGGAATATACCTGCACAGGCCTTAGTAATGGTAAATACTCATGGTCAAAATTAGCCGGGGAATCTGAAACCCATGCAAGTTGATGTGAAAAGTTTTACTTTTCTAACGGATTTAATAAAAAAGATATAAGCCGTTTCCAGACTTTTTTGTCACCCTGTATATATAGATGGGTTGGTTGATTTGCTGCACACAAAAATCCAACAAATTATTTTAATAATATAGATTACTTGCAGAATAATATAATAGTTAGTTTTTACTAAAAACCACTGAAAAGTTAGTGATTTGTATACTTTCCTGGTGTAGTGGATAAAATGAGCTTTAATATGACACCTCATTATTTATGAAAAGTGGTGAAGAATTAAGGAAGTTATGGTGTACAAAAAAAAGTAATTTAGAAATTAAGATAATATAACGAAGGTATGTACTCAAGGTACTTACAAATTTAAATGTCTGTGACAACTGGTTGGAAACCCCATTGTATTTTGTATTGCCAAACATTTGGTGGGAACGCAAATGCGCCGTACTCTGTACATGGAAATATAACAAGGGATAAAAATAATACATTTTGTTACACAGTCATGGAAAGACAAACAATATCGAAGTACTGTAACAAGAGGTTGTAAAAATGTGACATAAAGTATTTCACATGTCTTGAGTGTTTTTGTTTGAGTTTTATTCTTCTCCTATTTCTTAATTAATTAATTGACGTAAATACTTGTTGAAGGTTGCCATTTTGTAGCAAGGATGGTTCCTTGGCATATAATGGCTTTGGACTCATAGCAAACTTAAACGTAATATTTTCCAATGAGGTCTTGAAATGATAATGTCTTGCGGTGTTTGCAATTATGATGTTGAACACTAACACAACCAAGGAAAATGTTTTCCTGCTGGTTTATAATTGAAATGATTTCTATGCCCATGTTTCATTGTCTGTTACTTTTTTTGCAGATAAACTAGTAGATCCAATTATTTGTACTAGAAACATCAAGGTTTTCTTTGACTACTACACTTACATTCTTTAAAATAATGTTTTCCCCTAAGTCTAACAACATAATCGTGATCAAAATAAATGTATTAGCTGGATGTAGAATACATCTAAGAAATGTTTATGACTATATTACAGCTTAAATGTTTCGTGATGTATTTATTTTCATTTTCATTATAGGTTTCAACTGCTGTTCATACCTACTGTATTATTATTTTCAACTTGTGCATTCTTAAAAAAAAAACCTATAAGTCACTATACGTATTGTTGAGGTACTATAATGTTATATTACAATGGCATGTTATGCTTTTTATTTACACCCTATGTAAACAAATTCTGTCATTTATCTGCATTAGACATGAACACATCCATATAACATTAATATACAATGAGACTCCTTTACTTAAAAAACACAAGAAATGAGGACAAAAAGGCTTATGGCTCTTCAAAAAATGATACAGGTACAAAGTATTGGTGAAATCAATCCCTTAGGTAATCACAAAATAATATATCTATCCCAATCAATAAGAGGCAAAAAATATGTAATACAAATCTATGGCAGCCAATTTCCTTATAAAATTATATTTCTGAACTATTTTAATGGGATGGTAAAAAATATTATCCACAAGAGGTATTAGTTAGTTCAGTTTTTCATACACTTTCAGTTCTGCAAGTAGTTACAATCATATTGGAAAATCGAATACTTGTTTTGTCGCTTGTGTGATGTGTGGTTAGGCTTTGGTGCATTGATTTGAACTATATGTTGCTTAAATTTTAAATGTACGATTTAATCGGTTATAACATAGTATTCTATGTTAACTTGTTGCTCTAGGTAATTGATAAGAAGACTCTTGTGGGCATTATTAAATAAGAATTGTTATCAAGGATGACTTATTATCAACGGTCTTGTTATTAAGGTTCAACTGTTTTACTCTGTGGTGCGAGACTATATACAATAGTACGATTTGAAACCGAACACGAAGTCAACTTGAACAATCATTAATCTTATGTAAATACTTACAATAATTCCCAAACCCTCCTGTTCTTCCTCAAATAAAAAAAAAATATTCGAAGGCAGTTAAAAAAATCATTTTTGTACAAATTTCCCGTAATTTTCTCCGCGCCGTCGGTGGCGCCCGAGGGAAGCTATTAGAGGACTTATAAATAAAATTATTCCCAAAGCCGTAGTTATATATGGGGAATTAGGTTAGGTACGTGTAAGATCTCGTTAAAATTACAGGTCGGTGATGTGTCTTTGACAGCTAGATTGGACCGATTGGCGGGAAGGTTTGGCGCGTCACGAATGTAGCAGACGACGCCGCCGGCCGCACGCATGTCTATGGCGGCTGGCATAGCAAGTGGATTGGGGAGATGGGCGTACAAAAGCTGGGAATAATGTGTACCAATGTACCATATCATTTTAAGCTCGCTAGTAGTAATATATTTTTATTTACCATCGGTAATCACCAGTTTTAATATATTGTACCGGTTGCTTTAACCGTGCTTCGCAAGGTAAGGATGAATAAGTAACATAAACTAAGAACCGTTCGGGATCGAACCAGCAAACTTCAGATTTTAAGGAGATCACAATAACCACTCGTTTACTACCCAAGGCCTAAACTTAAGTTAAATAAATAAATAGAAAGTCTACTTATTTTAATTCTTCTCGGTACCTGGGGACCGAGCCACGAACAACTGCTTCTGGCAATGTTTTGAGATAGTTGAATGTAGAACACTTGTTTGAAACAGTGTTTTTCATATGTTAAATGTACCAAATTTAAGAAAACATACCTTTTCCTACAGTTACCTAACAATGTACATGTTCTCACTGATTTGAGAAAGCAAAGTGGCCAATTCGCTTATCAGTGAGACAATGTTAACATTGTCTCACTCCAGATTTGCAACGTGAAGGCACGAAAGTGGCCAATTCGCTCATCAGTGAGACAATGTTAACATTGTCTCACTCTAATCTAATTACTTTGTCTCACTCCAGATTTGCGACGTGAAGGCACGAAAGTTTCCAATTCGCTCATCAGTGAGACAATGTTAACATTGTCTCACTCTAATTACTTTGTCTCACTCCAGATTTGCAACGTGAAGGCACGTTTCTTTACCAATTTATTGGTTTTATGGTAACTGTAGGAAACATATAATGTGCAACTCGAGTGCAAAGTGCAATCGCCTCACTCGAGAAACCATTTCTCTCGAGTTAGGCGATTGCTCACTTTGCTCACTAGTTGCACAAATAACTATAAATTTTAAATAAGGTATGGTGAAAGAAAACAATTCGTAAAATTTTCTCAAAGCAGACAAGTATTACAAAAATACATCTGTTATACATATGTAGCGATAATTGCAGGATTATTTCCGTTTCCGCCTGAATTGCCAAACCTGGTCAATATTAAGAAAATGTGCGAAAATGTAAGTTGTAAAAACAAGCTTATGCCCTCAACCCCAGCTGATTCTTATTTCACCCTAGGAAGGGGTAGTCGATGCTTTTATGCAATTCAATTGAAGACTCTCTATCTAGTCACCTTTGTCAAGAGGCATATTCATATTGCAAGCAATATTCATTTTTTTAACAAATTTTTACATAAAAATCACTTAAGACATAAGACGTTTATTTGTCATTTTTACATGCATGGACAAGTCAAGTTGTTTTCATACAATTGTATTCGTCACATATTCAATGAAATATAATAATACAATAATACAGTGCACATGGCGGGATTGCAAAAGAGTAAGAAAACTATAAAATATCACTATGACAGACGTTGAAAACCACCCTTTAACGCATGTCGCTGTGACTTTGACTATTTATAGCGTATTCATTTTACAACCGACATTTTTAAGTCAGAGTGCATTTTTATAGTTGTTTTTAGAGTTATGCCTTTCAAAATCCTTGATCTAGTGTTTTATCGCCTATGATCGATATAGATCATTGTACATGATAAATTCAATTGGTTTCATTTCTCCTTATAAATCCTCTGATTCAAATTTCATTACCTTAACATCCAAATTCTAACCATCAACATTGAAAATGAGATGAAAATTTAGTCTAAAATAGCAAAAGATTGGAAAGTAAAATTATTCTAGCTTACGTTTTTGAAAACAAAGTAAATAAAATACTTATACAATTTTTACAGTATTAGGGTATATTTTTAGAGTTGTTTTTTGTGAGCCAGAGGGAAGACATTTTCTTACGTAACCATAAACAACTGCCAGTAAGGAATGTAAACCCCTGCTAGAAAAAAGTAAGGTAACAGTAGAAAACACATATTTTTCAACACGGTTTTATTTATAAAAAAACCAGCAAATTGTCATAACAAAATAATAAATTAAAATTACATAATTATGTAGTTTATTACATTCTAACATACAGTATGTAAATTAAGTATTGAAATTGAAACAAATCTGTATTTTTAAAACCAAAATAGATAGAAATATTCTGTTCGTGGCAATAATTGTTAACAAAAGTTCCGCAACTTATTACATCAAAAATATTGTTTAACCCCCTTAACAGAGTAGTGGGTAGGGGGTAACTCATTTTTTTCAAATAGCAACCCCTATTGAGTGACCCCTCATTTTGAAGGATTTGTCAAAAGAAACACAATGAAGCAAACCCGAGGTGGATATCTCACCCCTAGCCAAAATGGCAGACACTCCAAAGTTTGATTAACTGTATGTATTAAAAAGCACCAATTACACAAGGAAAGAAATCTGTATTTTTAAAAGCGAAATAGATAGAAATATTCTATTTGTGGAATTGATTGATAACATAGGTTACACAATTTTTTATATCATCAATATTTTTTCAACCCCTTTAACAGGGTAGGGGATGGGAGTGACTTATTTTGTTCAATAACAACCCCTATTGAGTGACCCCTCATTTCAAAGGGTTTGTTAAAAGAAAAACAATGATGCAAACCCGAGGTAGATATTTCACCCCTTGCCTAAATGGTGGGTATTTCAAAATTTAATTTTTGTAAAAAGCACTAATTTTGGAATATCCGCCATTTTGGCTAGGGGTGATGTATTCACCTCGGATTTGTGTCATTGTGTTTCTTTTGACAAACCCTTCAAAATGATGAGTCACTCAATAGGGGTTGCTATTTGAAAAAAATAAGTCACCCCCTACCCTGCTAGAGGGGTTAAAAAATATTTTTGATGTAAAAAATTGCGGAACCTTTTTTAACAATTATTGCCACAAACAGAATATTTCTATCTATTTAGGTTTTAAAAAAACAGATTTGTTTCAATACTTAATGTACACTCTGTACAAGTTTCTTCAGTCTTATTAGAAATTGTCTTTGGCGTCTACTGGAGTATTTTAATATCAAAATCAAATAAAAACCAAACTCTATAAAAGGACAGTATTTTTTGCCATTCAACCGTGATGAGTTAAAGAAGCAATTAAATGTTTGAAGAAAATCGATAGTTAATTTTTTCCTTATTGTTTTATGGAAACATACACAAAACCTTTAAATGATGAGAATGCTGGCCCATCAACCTCTGCTTTAGCTGTTGATTGTGATTCATCACAAGCCTATATACTTTTAAATTTCTATTTGGAATTTGGATGTCATTACTGAATACTTTCTTAGAGTAAAACCAGTAAAACATAAATGTATTAGGCCTAACCGGTTTGGCCTGTGTTTTAAAATGTTTGAGGAGATGGGAATAATTAGGGGTACCACAATTTACACAATTGCAATGATCAATTAATTGTACAATTAGCTAGTTTGCGTGGGATGAAAGTAACATACCATATTTTTGGAAAGGTAGCAAAAATTGTAGCTAGCTACTTTTTTTGGAAATATAGCTGTAGTTGTAGCTACCTACATTTTAAAGTAGCTTTCCCAACACCTGGCTTTGGGTAAACAGGAGAACCCAGTACCAGATTACATACCGTCTGTAGCTGTGTTAAAGTATGACACTCCCGTACTTGGAACACACTTGACAATCATATTAAAAGGTTAAAGCAATTGTTAAGTGGTGGGTGTGTTTCCCTAAATCCTTAATATAAATAAAGAGCATTATTTTAGAAGCCCTGGCCTATATAGTAGTTCTGAGCCCTCACATTTTTTTGAAAAACGGTACAGATTTAAGCACAACTAGAGTAACTAGTCTCATGCTTAGGTCTTTGTTTCCTCTGCCATAATAGCTTTAGTAAATTTGTTATCCTCTGCCTTTACGCTTTACAGATGATCGCCAAGTTGATTGCATTATTGATTACTCAAAAGGCATCTGACAAAGTTCTGGCTAAATTTGAGAGTTATGGAGTTTGTGGAACTTTGTAGCAGTGGTTGCAGAGCTATTGGATTTCTAATTTTCTAAGTATAGTTCAAAAGAGGTGTTTTTTCTGACTGGTTTGAATAATGAGTACTAAATTAGTATTGGTTAGGATGAGAATTTAAGTTGTTATTTGAGATACTGTAAAAGTTAATTTACTGTTTCTGTGGAGTTGGATTCAAGATTTTGCTCTTTGTGTTTGCTAAATAATTGTGTCATCAGCAAATTTATGAATCAGAAACTATTCCGTTTATGCAGCCTCCTCCAATATCAGGCCGTGGTGAGTAACAGCTGTTGCACTATATTATAATGGAGAGTCTGCACATTGTTTGTTTACAGATTTTTTGTTACTGATATCACTATGGCAACAGGTGCCAGTGCTTGCCACACACCAAGCTGTAGCCTTGTATTAGAGAAGGCTATGATTTATGATATCTATATATTAATAGGCAAGTATGTTTCTTTAAAACCTTTTTTCTCAGCTCATCTACCAATCTACGCATACTGTTAGAAGATATTTTCCTGTAGGTGTGAAGAACCCCTTTATAAACTAAAATAAAAACAACAAATGAATAAAAAAAAATTAACATGGCCTTATAGGTTGCCATGCTGGGTACGAAATAACAACAAAATATAAACGGAAAAGCAAAACAAATGGAAGAAATTCCAATCACATGTTTTGTTTACAGCGTGGGGTGAAAATGGAGAAGTCTGTACATCAGATATTTTTGGTCGAGTTTTTGATTACTGGGCGACCTCTAGTTTATATAAATTAGGAAGACAATAGGTCCCAATTCTGAACCTTGAGGAAAAACGGTGATGACTTGGTTTTCTCTAGATTTCACAAGGAACTTTTTGTAAATTAATGTATGTTGTTTCTTATCTGTTTGTTAATAGTCTGTTAAATCAATAGAGTGCAAGGTTTTTAATAGCAATATTATTGGTTTTAAGAAAGAGAATAGGTATATTGACACGATCAAAGGTTTGGTCAGGTTAACAAAGTAGCAGTGAACTGACTCACCACCTTCATTGCGCCAATACATCCATTCACTAAATCTATTATTGCTAGTTCAGTGGATTTCCTTCACCTGGATGGAGTAAAAATAGTTTTACAGGAAGATTAAAAATGAGGAAATAAAAAAACAAGTATTTTTAATGGTAAGTCAATTAATTAACAAAATTAACTATGTCTAATCCATACATACATAAGGACACACTTGGTAAAAAAAATCAATATTCGAAAGTAACCCTAAAAATACCTAACAAGATTAGGAACTGTACGTTTAAGAAGTTGACTCATCAGAAGTCTGAGTCTTTTGAGATGCGTTCATTTCTTGGAGTTGTTTCAGCCGTTTTGCTTTTCTTTCTTCAGCAATCTTACGATTTTGAAGCATCCTCTCTTGCTGCTGTTCTGTTAAGGTCTGTAAGTATATAAGTAGTTAATAACAATTTAAACTTATAAAACGTTTTATTATATGAAAGAAATATACTGTATGTTAGTTTATGAACCAATAACCTTTGTTTCCGTTGACACACTTACACTTACTTGACTCTCACGAGTAGGCTGTAAATCCATGGATTACCGGCATTACCGCTGATAGATAGGAAACAGCTAACCTACTATTCTAGCCTGAACGTATGATATTTTTTCTTTTAACCTCAGCTGCTCATTACCATCTCATAACCTTCTGGTACAGTGAAAGAGTAGGCCTACTAATGTTAGGATATACACTCTGCCAAACCATGGTTACTACAGTGATGAGATGACATAGCACAGACAGTCTCTCTCATACTAGCACTGTCCACCTTTTAAGCCCCCGCACTCATCCGACTCTGACCCCGCCAGACCGTGTGTGGTTAAAACAGACCGGGTCCACAAACAGTCAGACATGTCTGCAGTGGGTTGAGAATTCCAGACCGACTTGGTCGACACAACCGTCTTTCACATACTGTACAACCTGAATGCTATCTTCCAAGTAACTTGCTGTGATTTACTGTATGTCAAAAATCAAAAACTTGTATTTATAAATTACCAAATATTTTCTGTCTCCACAATTCAAAACAATACGCCATCCAAAACCTATACAATTTTAAATGTTATCATGACAATCAATAAACTACTTAATCTAATCTAAAATTAGCATGTTGATAAATATACATCAACAAAATAAAAAATCTCCAGACTTCACCTAGTGGTACATGACAACCTATCAACTATAGCCTGAACTGAGCTTGGGTCACCTTGGAACTATACTTAAAAACTTTGAACTCACTATCATAGACAAAAGAATTAAATTTAGACTGACATATTTAATTCAATGAACGAGTGCACCGAATTGGATGATTCTTTTTTTTGTTGTGTTCCTTAGTGCCAGGGGAAGGTTTTTATGTGTATGGGAAGGAAATTTATAATCCATCCAACCGTTATTTAGTAATTTGATTTTAATTTTTTTTGTTTTACATTAGCTCACTCACTTCAACCTGGAGGGGATTGAGCGATGCGAACGAGCTCATCTTGAAAATGAATGAGCATTTGATATAAAACCACATTAGGACAGGACGACGTCTGTCGGGCCAGCTAGTATGATGTAAATATAGACCGACAAGCGGAGTGGAGAGGACCAGACAAGAAGTGAGGAGCGCACCCGCACCAACCAGCTCTGGCAGGAGAGCTGGGAACAGGAGACTGATTCAGCAAGTACAACCTTGGATAAATCGGCGGCACGGCGAGGTTGATTTTATGGATTTTTCCGGTATATTCAGGATGGGCAAAGCTTTGTCACCCGATTGTATTTACTGCCCAGGCACTCCCGACAACGCGGAACATACTTTTTCCGCTGTCCGTGTTGGGAAATGCCCCGTCTGAAGGCTCAATACAACGTAGGATTGCTGTAGGTGGACACGGTCATCCCTTTTGGCAGAGGGTGAGGGGTGAGGACGATTGGACCTGTGTGTCACATTTTTCGTCCAGGGTATTATCCGCACCAAGATTACCAAGGTCCGCGCCAGACCTTGATCGAGATGCGGTCTGGGTAATAAAAAGACCCAGATTGCCAGAATGCCAGAAACAGTGGGAGTCCTAGGGCTTAGGTCATCATATGTTGGCCGACTTGATGAAATGTGACAAACAATCCTTGGTCTGTGTCCAACAGAGAAGTGGGAGTTTTTAATGAGTAGCCTTATCCTCTCAGGAGTCTCAAACTACAGGGTGGCCATCTGTGTGCGTAAATGCATTTACTTCCTCTCCCTAAAAAAAACATATATAGCCTATATACATATATGTAGTCCGTCAGCAGTGGTGCAGTTAGCTTATTCTTTTGTCCATGGCACTATCCACATTTTAAAACAAAATTAAACTTCACATTTTTCGAATTCACATTTTACTTCTGCCACCAAGTGGGACAGGTGGCTGAAGAACATAGGATATTTGTTAGAGCACAATTATTAATAATCAGCTAGTTAGTGTTACTACACATGAAGAGAGAGAGAGAGATTCATGATCGGGTAGAGGATCATCATCAGGTCGGTGGATAAGTGTAAAGGAGTGATCAGGGAAACATAAAACCTTTTGTTTTTATCATAACTACCACAGACACTACACCACAAGAATAATCATAAGTAGATCATGTTCAAAATGGCAATTCTGAATTAGGGAAATGTAGGAATTACAGATGTGTCAGATGGGCTCAACCTCATATGGGGTGTTTACAGGGATTCCCAAAATCCATTAGAATGTTGATTATTATGAATCAGTTTTTAAATTTGCGAACATTAGGATTGCCATACTGAGGCTCTATGCTGTCTAAGAGTAACATTTGAACCTGCTGATACTAATACCTAATACCTATGACTATAGTTCGGCCGCTTACAAAGTGACCTCCTCCAGCATTGGTTTAGCATTAGCGCGCAGGTCGTTTTCTAAGCGGCCGAACTAACTAGTGTTGAATATTAATTAAAACCAATGCAGTATCATATCGAACAGCTGATTGATTTATCACTTAACACAGAATATTGTTATTAGTTAGTGACCATCTCAACAGATAGCACCAAGTTTTTTTCTCTTCAAATTTTTACATTACATGGGCAAGTACATTCTGTGTACAGCCAATGCTTTAACTTTCAGACCTGGAATAAAATTGTCATGGGTCTTGAAAAGCATAGAATTCAGATCTATCACAATAGGCCTACCTGTCTTGATGATGATGCAGCTGGGGGTGAGGGTCGCATTGGTTGGGATGAAAATATGGCATCAAGCGCATCATCAGTGTTTGGTGATGCATTATCATCAGTGTTTGGTGATGCATTATCATCAGTGTCTGGTGATGCCTGAGGAGGAGAAGAGAGAGGATCTTCACTGGCCAATCCTGAATCTTCATCAGTGTCTTCAAGCCCCAATTTTATCCGGTTTACGTAGTTCTGAAAAAATCCAGGCAGATATATACAATATTAATAGATTATATAAAAAAAAAAAAAAAAACACAGTAAAACCTCTATTAACTGTCTCCATAACAGTATAGGTGGATTGTAAAAATTCAATTGGTAAATGTGTAGTGATTGAATGATGCTAAAAATAGCAGGCACATAGTGAAGGAGCCTAAAGAATACTGCATCGGTGACCGACAATGTCGGAATAGATTGCGTCAAACTTATTACTAATAAAAGAATAATAAAAACTTATAATGGCGACGGGTTGGCAAAAAGTGGTGTATCCTCTAACTCAGCTCCTATATATTTCTGGAATCAGAGATGTATTGGTAGGCTAGTTCCCACCTTCTGAGTAGGGAGCTGTTACATTGGCCTTTGAGGAGGGATTTGATGGCTTTTGTGGTAAAACATGTATCAAAATCAAAATCTAAGTTGCGGTTTGCTGCATGTATTGCAATGGGTTTGTATTTGTTTGTTTTAGTTTTATTGTTTTAGAATCATTCAACTCAATTTTATCAAATCATTTTACAAATTCATTTCCTCTAAAGAAAATTAATCTATGTCATTCAATGAATAAAATTAAATTACCTCCTGAGACAAAAGAACTTAGAAATGATGTTAAAAAACTATATTCAATAACAAAAAATTTAGATTCCACCCATGCCTTGAGAAGAACATACCGAGAAAAAAAGAAAGAATACAGAAATGCCATTAGAGAAATTAAATCGGCAGACATCAAGAACAAAGTAGTTAATTCCAAGAACCCCATGAGAGAATTATGGAAAACTGTTAATGAAAATAGAAAAAAGACCAAATCAAAATTACAAACCAATTATGAAATCAGAAATTCAAATGGAAACAAGCTTACTGATCCAGATTTGATTGCTGAAGAATTCAATAAATTTTTCATAAATATTGGACAAGTAAACAATGTTAACAAATCATCTCTTGAAACTACATACAATTATAATTCTATATTTTTACGCAATACAAATGAAGAAGAGGTTATAAAAACTATTAACGATATGAAATCCTCTACCTCTTATGGCTTTGATGACATCTCTTCTAAAATTTTAAAATTTTGCTCTTCAGAACTATCTACTCCTGTGACGTATTTAATAAATCAGTCCATAACTAGTGGTAAGTTTCCACACTTGTTAAAAATTGCCAAAGTTATACCAATTTTTAAAGCTGGTGATTCTCAAAATACCAGCAATTACAGACCAA
This sequence comes from Macrosteles quadrilineatus, assembly GCF_028750875.1. Lineage (NCBI taxonomy): Eukaryota > Metazoa > Arthropoda > Insecta > Hemiptera > Cicadellidae > Macrosteles > Macrosteles quadrilineatus. The sequence goes on from NW_026542597.1 coordinate 72,020,924, forward strand.
TATCTATCCTTTCTTCATTCAGTAAAATATTTGAAAAAATAATTCTGAATAGACTTTTATCATTTCTAGAAAAAAATAAAATATTATCAAAAAATCAATTTGGATTTCAAAAGAAAATATCAACCACAAACGCTATATTTGAAGTAATTAAATACATTACCTTTCATCTTCATGGAAATAATAATGTGATGGCACTATTTCTGGATTTAAAAAAAGCCTTCGATATGGTATGTCATAAAAAACTTTTAGAAAAATTAAACAATATAGGAATAAGAGGAATTGCACTACAATGGTTTGAATCTTACCTTAGTAACAGGCAACAGTCAGTCCAAATTCCATTTATTGATAATAACAATAATGTAAAATATTATAGTTCAGAAAAACTTGAAACAAAATCAGGTGTCCCACAAGGTTCTGTACTAGGTCCAATTTTATTCATAATATACATAAATGATGTGACATATTCAAGAAAATTATCTGAAGTAATATTATTTGCTGATGACACGACCTTATTGACATCCAGCCAATATAGAGAAGAATTGGAAATTAAATGTTATGAAGAAGCAAATGAACTAGCACAATGCATCATGGAAAACCATTTAGAAATTAATGTAAATAAAACAAAATTTATGGAATTTTCAATCAGAGATAAAATTAAAAAAGATTTCAACTTAAATATTTTAATTGATGAACAACATATAGATGAAGTAAAAACAATCAAATTCCTAGGACTAATTATAGACCAAAATTTAAATTTCAACTCGCATATTGAACACTTATGTAAAAAACTTTCCCAAATTATTTTTATACTAAGAAGAGTGTCTATGTTCTGTAGTGAAGACGCATTACTCGCTGTATATCATTCGCTAATTATTTCCAATATTAGATATGCAATACCTATATGGGGTTCAACTTCATCAAAAACCAAACAAATATTTAAATTGCAAAAGTCTGCATTAAGAATTATTTTCAAATTAAAACCACGCCAATCCTGTAAAAAATTATTTAAAAATTACCAATTTATGACCTTTTACTCAATTTATATTTATGAAACATTACTATTTTTAAAGAACAATTTTGAGAAATTCTTGAAAAATGATGAATTATGTGAGAAGAATTATGATTTGAGAAAATTACAAACATTTTCTTCTACTTTCCACCAAACAAAATTTTATGAAAAACATGTTTATTACAACGGAAGAAAATTATTCAATAAATTACCAACTATTATTCAAAACTTAAAATTAAAAGAATACAAAAGAAAATTAAAACAAATCCTTACTGAAAATCCAATTTACTCTATTGAAGACTTCAACAAAAAATGCATAAAAATTTAAAGAGTTTTATTTAATACCATACCTAATTGTACTGTCGATACAATCTATATTGTCAAGACAATAAAGTATTTATTTATTTATTTATTTTATTTATTTAACATCCTCTCTATGTCCATTCATCCTTTTCCTAAGAGTTTGGGTGGTTAGGCCTATATATTGAGCTTGACAGAGTTTGCATTGTAGCTAAGAGATCAGGTTTTCACTATTGCATGTTATGTGGTCTTTTATTTTGTAGGCTACTCTTTGTTGTACACTACGACAACTGCCATCCCAACAACACCAAACGCTCCCTACCCTACAGTCTTGCCTAAAGAGGGAAACGAATAAACTCCGACAAGAAGAATCTGATAACTTACAACAAACAACTCCAAACTGCTTTTTAAAATAGAGGATACCCGACACAAACAGTCTCTTCGCAGATAAAAGCGGCCCAAAATGCTACTGACAATCCACCAAAGAAAACCAAAACCACCTACGATGTCAGCCTGGTGACTACTTACCACCCAGGTCTCAACAGGCTCAATAACCTTTTGAGAACCGGCTACAACATGCTTCGAAGCTCCATCCAGACCAAAGATCTCTTCCAAAACCCCCCCACCATAGTCTACAGACAACCTGCCAATCTAAAAACCACCCTAGTCCATCCCAAGTTACCCGACCCGTCTGTTGAACCACCTCCAAGACTGCCCCCAGGTTCCTACCCATGCAATGAAACTAAATGCAAGACCTGTGGCATCAACATTCCTGCGGAAACCTTCACCAGCACATCCTACAACAAAGAGTACAAAATAAAAGACCACATAACATGCAATAGTGAAAACCTGATCTACCAGCTACAATGCAAACTCTGTCAAGCTCAATATATAGACCTAACCACCCGAACACTTAGGAAAAGGATGTTAAAACAAACAAATCCAAACCCATTGCAATACATGCAGCAAACCACAACTTAGATTTTGATACATGTTTTACCACATAAGCCATCAAATCCCTCCCCAAAGACCAATGTAACAGCTCCCTACTCAGAAGGTGGGAACTAGCCTACCAATACATCACTGATTCCAGAAACCCTCCTAACCTTAACATCAGATAATTCACCCAACCCTTCCCTCAGCTAGCTTCACATTTTTTTTATAATCAACCTACCATGTGTCTAAATAGGAGTGTATGTGTATATAGATGTACATAACTAGGGTTGCTTTCAGAGAGGTGAAAGCCAGTTGAGCGGAACAAACGTGATTTTATATTTGTATAAGTAACTAAATGTAAAAAAGTCAATAGATAAACTAATGCTTGTTTTATTGATAAAAATTATAATAATTTAAATTTGTTTTAACTACATCTTGTTCCAGAAGTGCATTATGGTAGTTTTGACCAGAAAAATATTACAGTACTGTAGTTGGAATCTGATATTAACATCCAAAAAGGGCATTCAAGTACAAAAAAGACAAAGGAAATTTAACATTCAAATTCAACTGTAGCCTACAACAAAAACATCGGACTTCATTTTTCACCCTTACAATCGGTTAAAGTATTTAAGTATAAAAAAACAGTAACTGTTTAAAAAACGAGTATTAAAGTATAACATCAGAGGGGAAAATTGACATTTAAATTCAACTGTGCAACATAAACATTGGTCTTCATTTCAACCATTGCAATCGGTTAAACTCAGCTTTCTTTGCTGGAAAAGTATTCTTGATGGAGGATATGATTGTAATGTAACTGGAATGTAGGTCTTCTACCTTGGGACGATTTAGAGACGGCATTTTAATACTGGCCTTAATAAAATCATTGGACAGCCCTTGACAATTATCCATACCGTGATTAAAAGTGTACTTCTATAAGCCCAGGTAATTAATTATTTACTTATTATTACGGCTGTAACTGGACTGGATAAATTATATGTTAGTTTTGCTATGGTCAAAGGTCCAAATCCAAATGTTCTTTTCTTTTGGTCTGTATGTAGTAATTTGCTAGTATCATTGACTTTTTATAAAGTCAATGCTAGAATACTGTAGATGGTTTGTTAAGACCATAATATGCAAGCATTTTTGAAATCGTTTCCCCGTTTAACCAACTATTCCAAAAAATAAAAAAATAATATGGTGCAACACATAAATAAACCGATCACCTACCAATAACCTACACTTTACCTTCCTAATCTAACCTTACTTCAAAACACTTAATGTAGTCACGAATACTCATAAACCCCGACCTACCTTCCCCACATACCTAAATTAGATCAGTGTTCAATCTGCGTTTTATTAATAAGTGCAATAACTTACTGTATCGTCGATGTAATTCAACATAATATAACCTGTGAGGTATTATCGGATTAAATATCGATTTCGATTCGATGCGGTTCAATATATCGCTTATTAAATCCTTATTTCTAACATTGACTGTTTCTAATCAGCTGGCAACACAAATAGGTGCCCAAGAGTAAGTAGTCACTGCGATATGCTCCGCGCATTGAGAAAGTAGTTCCGTCTATTTTCGCAATTTGTAGTGAATTCCGAGCCTTAAAAAATGTTTTAACGGTATTTTCTTGTTTATTAAGATCATAGGAATGATTTAAAAACGTTTAAAAGAAAAGTCTAGAAATTTCAAAAATACCTTATGATTCTCTTGTTTACATTTTTGTTGTAAACAAAAAACTGTCATATGGCTACTTTAGTCCCATAAGCCTAATGTTAAAAATTGGAAATTTTAAGTTTGTTTTAAATTGCATTAGCATTATCTAATTGAAATTTGTTTGTTTAAAAACCATCTCACTATTAGTCTAAGTAATTTTGTTAAGTTTGGCTGAAATGCGTTCAGCCGTTATTGAGTGATGTTTCTCTATTTGTTGCATTGAAGTTGATCCCAAAGAGCTTCGCTCGCTCCGCTCAACAACAGGAATTTTCATTTCATTTTAAACAACAGTTGGCAACACTTTAGTGGAACTTTTGAATTTGAACTGTAACTGCCAGTTTTCTTTCTTCTCCCTTCTGATGAAGTCCCTAACTGGGACGAAGTATTAATTAGGTTTTTCTGTGTTGTGTCATTTGTTTTATGTGTAATCAAGGCTAATCTGGACTCTATCTACCAAGTAAGCTAGCTGATCCCTATCCTTGTACATAATAATCCTAATCAGCCAATTGGCCTTTCCTTAACTCCTACTTTGAATATTAGTGTATTACTAGTCCTGAAAATAGGTGTTTACCAGACGAGTGTGATCGTTCCCGTGCAAAACTAAGCCGAGTGCGGGATTACCATACGAGTCCGGTAAACACATTTTGGACGAGTGACGTACGATATTTTGCGCCATACCTTTCTAAGCTAACTTAACAAAAAAAATCCTTATATATACCCACCGACTAAAGGACTAACAATCACTACTCATAACATCTAAGAGAGGTTATGTTTTTGTTTATAACCACTAATTGCCTAAAGTAATCAGCTGGATCCGGTAAAAACTCATTTGAACCACATTTCATTAAGCTGCCGGCAAACAGCTGTTTTCTGGATTAATCCTTGCACGGGAAGTTTGTTTAAACATTGTAGTGTGGTGTAAAATAATTTGGATGGTAGTTCTTATTGAATTTTGATTGAAAGTTAGGAAAAAATTCTGTTGTTGGCAGATAGAGTTAACATAAACTTACTAATAACGGCAAGTGCAAAAGGAGGCAGACGTAATGTTGCAGTCATTTACACACTAACATTTGGTGCAATAATTAGCCCACATTGTGCATAGGTTGAACATTAGAGTAAATCCTACGAAAATAATGTTTTAAGGCCTCATTACAGTTTTATTTTGATCAAAACATTATTGTGATTTACAGTTTACACTTGAGAGTTTATTTTAAGAAAATACAATAAACTATGTCTTCTAAGGCTTTTAATCAACTTTATTTTCTACTGTAACTTTATGATGGTAAATAAAAACTAAGTAGGTATTTGAAAGGTTACAATATGGAAATTGATTTGACCACTCATCGGTTAATCACGACACATTTTTTTACTATTATTGTAGGAATTATCTACTACAATAAAAATGAAATTGGCTACAATGTACTCTAAATTAAAGACTAATATTATATACTTGCCTTGACACGTCTATTGTTACCCAGGTGCTCGATTTTCTTCAGGATGTCATCAAAATTGCCAGCTGGGTAAAGTTGATGGCTCCACATTTCCAGACCTCTTAAAACTTTGTCGTAGTCTCGCTTGACAGTGCGGGTCCTTCCATACAGTCTCATGGTAAAGAAATGTTTATCCATATGGGCCAGACCACGGGGACCCACAAGTCTGGAAAATTAGGAAACTATTAGTTTTTAATATTTCAAAATTGATTCCAACTGCTAAATACTGATGTACCGTACTGGTCCAGACACTGAAGCATTTTTTCAATACGAGTCCCATGGGCAAGGAAATGGTAGCTGCAGGATGCAGATCTGCCTCAATACAGCTATGTTTGGTACATCTGAAGCTACAATTCATCTGACCAAAATCATCTTATACTAGGAATTCACCTAAACACTATTTTTTATGCTAAAAATTTAACGACAAAGATTTGTCTTTTAAAATGTTAAAACATTACTAGGATAATGATTTATTTCCTTTGGCCAGTTTTTAAATATGCTAAATAAACAAATGCTTGTTTTGGTATAAAGGTTTTTAAACATATCCATTTAATACCTAATTTGGCATCTCGACAGCAGTTAAAATGTTTTATAAATGGGATAACTGGTTAAACTAACTGAATAGACAGGCAGTTGGCTGACAACGAAGTGAACGATTCCAAAATGCATTGGAATCAATCTAATCAAAATATAATAATTTATTCCCATGAAAAAAAGTAATGACAAAACATAGCAATCCACTGAAGCAATTAATGTGATAATCTGTCATAAACAGTACTGCAACACTAGACCTACTGCAGCATTCTCGCTTAAACTCCAATATTCACTACACTTATATTTATTACTTTCATGTTAGTTTGGAATTTATTTGGTGATTAACTCTCTAAGTGCTTAGCTTACGTGTTAACTGTATTTTTTATTAATTTTATTAATATTTTTTTATTGTACATATAAGTGTAGCCCATCCATATAAGAATTAGTTTCAGTCTGCAGTTTGGGCTTACCTCTCAGCATTCAATACAGGTCGATGACCCTTTTTCTTCCTTACTACTTTTGGTTTTTCATTTTGTTTCGTCTTATCAGCATTCTCAGCCCCACTCCCTTCGTCTGGTAACAAAAGTAACAATAAAAAATAAATATTAATTTGATTACAAAAATTTATATCTTACTACTTTTTGTAGGGGAAGTGTCCAACCCTTGTCACTATCTAAGTTTAATGTTGACTTTATTTAGATAGCAACCTGTAGTTAATTCATCACGCAATTAGACAAAAAAAGAAATCTAGGTCCAATATTATTACAGCTCGTGACAAATAAGCTGGCACTTGGCCTAGCGCCTAGGCAGTTTAGGTGGGGGATGGGTAGAAGTAAGGAAAAGACAGGACTGCAAACACATTCTACTGACTCTACTGGGTTGACTCCCTGCGTTTCACGTACTGAGCGCCTTCAGGAGGGTTGTGAGGGAGGACAGTTGATGCAACCCGAATGACGGCATATGATGTTTTTGAACTAGATGCTTAGCGATCGGTCAAGTGCCAGCTTAGGTGTCACAAACTGTTGATAATTATACTCCGTTCAAACAGCCGTGGCACCTGAGGGATTAGGAGGCCCCAAGGGTTTCCATGGGGTCTCCTAATCCGTCAGGTGCCACCGCTGTTTGAACGGAGTTGCTTTTACATGTTGCATCATTTTAGGTACGGTACCGGTACTTAACTTTAGCAGTTATCATATTGTTCAGTTGTAAGTAACATTAATAGTCATTCTAAATCTCTCAGTTCAGCTTGCAATCATTTTTGAAATAGAGTTTTGAAGTGTTTTTCTCAGAGTTTTAACCCTCAAACGCGCACGCAGGGGTTTACATAATTTTACAAGAAAGTTATGGTGGCTAACCTGGTGAGCATAACAGTAGCTGCCTAAAAATAGCATAGGCTATATGCTATCATCTGGCCGCAGGGTTGTTAATCTTGACCGAGTCATTGACCTGTTAACACCACCCTGGGTTTGGCATTAGGGGGTCTAGTGTACCCTGTGCGCGTAGTAGTGTCTTAGTTTTATTATCATTAGGCCTATAATAGTATTAATAACTTTATTATTTATAATTTTATAGTATTGAAAGTTTGCCAAAAAAACTTAGTATCTGTAAACCAATTAGATGGAAATGTCCAACCATAGAATAGAATCCACTGATCTAGCCTACCAATACAAAGGCGCAGTGCACCGTCTGCCTACCACAAAAAGAGTTCAAGACCAAATTTAAGTGTAAAACTTGAAAAAAACAAATGTGCCAGGGACAAAAGGACTTCTAAACCAACCACAGGATGAAGATGTTTAAGAAAATATAACTTAAATTACCAAAGAAAGTTTTTATTTTTTTTTTTACTTTTGTATAGGTAGTATTTTTTATAAACTGGGAAATGTATTGATTCATAACATATTTAATGCTTCCTTGGTTTTTTTACAAATACCTATTACTCTTGTAAAATTAAAAATAATAGACCTAGTCTACATGTGTGTAATAAAAACTTGTTTAACTAAAATATCCATCCCCCTTTTTAACACCATTTAATTACATTTCATCATGAACTATTTAACTTAAGGGTTCTAACTATTATTTTCAAATTAATAAAAGGACATGGTAGGATCATAAAATTTACCTAACAATGTGAGAAATGAAAATAGATATTAGTACGGTAGCAATAAAGTTTAAGAGTTAAAACCCGTTTTATTTGTCCATTGGAGCGTGCGTGCTTACATGTTAAGTTATAATTAAACACAAGTAAATATAGCCCAGAATTCGTATAGCTTAATGCTCGACCGACCACCCTGACATACCCAAAGAATTAATTTACATGTAACTTAGGCCTATAAAAACTTTCAATCCTCAGACTGACTCATCTAAGTTTTTAAATCATTTTAAAAACCAATTATTTTGTCATATCAAGCTCTATAACCCCATAACCACAATGCTAGACTGAGGAATATTGACGGTGTTGCCTTATTTGAAGAGTACCATAACACATAACTCCGCCTATCTCCACTAAGTAACTTAGACATTTTTACCCATTAATTTTACTCCTAGCCTACGGACACATGTTATTTTGTTTACTAAAACAGTAACTGACACTCACTGTAAGTCTTTAAAACAGGCAAAGCAGAACTTACTTATAGTTAAAATTTAACTTAGTCAATCAAAACGCACATAGTGGCGTCTCAACTTGGTTAACCTCGCACCGATGACTGATGTGTTTTATTACGTTAATCATTGTTTTAGTGTTAAAAATAAAAAGTAGTGATATAAGTGGTGCATTATAAGAAGATTTAAGTGATTTTGAAGGGCTGGTTGATGATCCTGAAGAAGTAGGTAGTGATATTGATGTACATTGTCGGCCAGATTCCTAGCTATGGTTAGGCTATGCATTCTTAGCTAACGCTAAATGTACAAAATCTGTTTTTCACCCATAACATATTTATTTGCAAATTTAATTCCTTATATTATTATATTTTTGTCCTTATCCTTATAAAATTTAGAACAAAGTGGCTATTTTAAAATATTTGTAGACTTATAAATTATAAAAATTTATTGAGCGCAAAAAACATATACATTTTTTTCTTTTATTTTATAATTTTTTAGAAATGATAACCCCACAAAAATTGTTGGAAATTTTGTTTGTAATGTTTTAAATATTATATTGAAGCCCATAATTTCCCAAACAAAATGATAGCCTATATACTGTAAAAAGTATACTTTAACTTACATTGTTTTTTAAGTTTCTAAGATACATTTTAATAAAACCCTGCAATTGCGCAATAAATGGGCGGACATTAATACCATTACTATGGACACTTGGAGGGTTAAGTTTGACAGTTTATTTTATAATAAAAAAATTATAAAATTAAATTTGAGACATTTATAATTTTATTTTTAGAACAGAACTATTTTTTTGATTAGTAAACCTTCATTCGAGTCTTTCATTATCGGCAAGTTTGGTTAGGTTATTGTTATATATTTTTTATTTGCATACCTCAACAATCATATGTTAATTTAAATATTTATTATTCCTGATATTTTTACTATTGTGATTATGAAAACATTGTTCTGAAATACAAGACTTATTACAACACCATGTTAAAATAATTTATTCTATACTAATTACCTAATATTACTTCAAGTATTTTAAAGTGGCGACGAGATAAAAAAAAGCAAAATGGACCAGGAACAGTTTCAAATATTCCTACAAACCTTTACCACAGCTATTCAAGGTATGTCTCAGTCACAATCATCAAAGAATTTGACACTGATATCGAATTTTGACCAGTTTGAAAATACTCAAGAAACGTTTTCTCAATATAAAGAGAGATTTGAAAACTACTTAAAGTTGAAAAACGTTTTCTCAGACAAAGATCTCTGTGCCCAGATATTTATTAACAGTCTAGGCTCTTCTGGCTACGACTTGTTATCTACCTTATCGTTGCCAAAGAAGGTAACCGAGCTGAAGTATGAAGAGCTTACTGCCTTAATGACCAATCACTTTCCCGCTCAAAATGAAATAGTCGAACAACACAAATTCTTTTCTCGGGTACAAAACCTTGATGAGTCAATTTCCAGTTATGTCACGTCCCTCAAAAAGCAAATTTCGACTTGTAATGTGGCCTGTTCTGCTTGTAACACTTCTGTTTCTGACCTATTCCTCAGGGCACAATTCATACGAGGAATTAGGGATTCTTCCATAAGGGAGAACCTTCTTCAACAGAAGGATCTTACTTTTGACTCTGCTGTAACACGAGCTTTAGCAATTGAAGCTTCAAAGCTGAATTCCAACGCCATAGACGAGTTTTCACAGCAGTCACAACCGTCTTACAGCAACGTAAGTGTCAACAAGATGGCAGGACATTCGAAAAGGCATCGATCATCAGCTAGATTCAGCCATCATTCCTCAGGTGAGAGCAACAGTCGTTCGTCAGCCAACAGCAGCTCCATATCTTCTGCGACTCAACGAAGAGATTATCGGTGCAAAGGACAAGTCAACTTGACTGCTCTTGGCTTGGATGGCGTTTGTCTTCGGTGTGGCAAGAAAAATCACTTGTCACCTCAATGCAGGCTACACAGGTCTCGAGTCCGCTGTAATGACTGCAACAAAAAGGGCCATATTTCGAAGGTATGTATCAAGTCCCTACTATCTAAACAAAGTGGCTCAAAATCAATCAAACACTTAAATCAAGATAATGATAACCAGTCCGTTGAGTCAGACGATGATGATATTTATGGCGTGGGTCAAATTGGAAACATTTATGACATTCACCTGTCAGACACTGATAAGTTTATAACGACAGTTCTTATTAATGACCGCCCCCAAAAGTTCGAGGTTGATTCAGGTTGCGCACACACTCTACTTCCTAGAGGAGACTTACACCGTTTAAACATTTCAATGGACGCGCTAACACCAACATCTGTCAAATTTCGCTCATACACAGGGGAGCTACTTTCTCCGCTGGGCATTGCCTCGGTACGAGTGAATAGCAATGGGACATCAACCGTCGAACAGTTATTTGTTGTTCCTGACGGATACAGTCCTCTTTTGGGTCGAACATGGATACGACACTTGCAAATCAACCTAAGTAATATCGATCAAATATCTCAGAGGGGCAATAGTATCAATTCTGTCAATGACAATATTGAAGAGCTCATACGTAAACTAGAATCTACTTATTCAGCCATTCTTAAGCCTACCATTGGTTGTATTCCAAATATTTGTACCAATCTTAGATTGAGGCCTCAAGCAAACCCAGTTTTCCTAAAACCTAGGCCTCTACCTTTTGCACTTCGAGATCAAGTAGGGCTAGAATTAGATCGATTAGAAAAGGATAATATCATTACTAAGATAGATTTCAGCGACTGGGGGTCTCCTTTAGTAGTTGTTCCCAAACCTGATGGCTCATTAAGACTATGTGCCGATTACAAACCCACAGTGAATCCTCAACTGTATGATGCACACTACCCAATACCCAAAATAGATGAAAACCTCCATAAGCTTAGAAATGCCAATTACTTCTGTACCTTAGATTTATTCAAGGCATATCTTCATGTTCCTGTTGATGATGAAAGCGCACACATTCAAGCTATCTCAACGCACAAAGGTACGTACAAGGTTAATCGCTTGTCTTTTGGCATCAAGACTGCCCCCAGCATATTCAACCAAATCATTGAGCAGTTGTTGGGTGACTTACCCGGAATAAGTACTTACTTTGATGATATTATTATTTACGGTTCCACTCTTCAGGAATGTTACAACAATCTCTGTTCTTGTCTTCACCGGCTCCAAGAAAACAATCTCCACATCAATCGTAAGAAATGTCTGTTCTTTCAAAAAAGCATTACATACCTAGGCTTTGTTGTTGAGCATAACAAAATTTCTAAGTCTCCAGAAAAGGTAACCTCTATCCTCAATGCTGCACCTCCAAAATCTGTTGATGATGTACGGAAGTTTTTGGGACTGGTAACATATTATTCAAAGTTCATTCCTTCAGCTTCTACTCTCACTTACCCTCTCCGTAAACTACTTATAAAAAACCAAAAGTTTTGTTGGACAAAGGACTGTGAAGACGCTTTCAACAAAATCAAGAAAGAGATTGCCTCTGACCGTGTATTGGTACCTTACGATCCCAGTCTTCCAATCTCTCTAGCCTGTGATGCTAGCCCATTTGGCGTCGCTGGGGTTCTGTCTCACACCATCGATGGAACTGAACGCCCTATTGCGTTCGCATCTCGTTCACTGACAAAGGCTGAAAGTCACTATAGCCAACTAGACAGGGAAGCACTTGCAATAGTTTTTGCAGTAAATAGATTTTTCCCATATCTTTACGGGAGAACATTTGATCTAATAACAGATAATCAACCACTCACCAGAATTTTTAATCCAAAGAACGTCCCACCCATGTCAGCAGGTCGACTTCTTCGCTACGCTGTTTTCCTTCGAGGTTTTGACTACACCATCAAACATCGAAAGGCTTCTGATCACGTAAATGTTGACTACTTTTCAAGATCATCATCCGTCACAGAACAATACAAAGGAATTGATACAACTCTCAATAAGGAAGTGGAACAGATAGAACAAATGTCAATTTTTCAATTATCTTCAGTTGATATATCTAGCAGCTCTATCGCTCAAGAAACTCTCAAAGATGCCACGATGCATGACATTCTTCAACAACTTAAAGATGGTAAGAATGATCCGTTGTATTCTCTTAATCAAGGCGTCATTTTCAGGGGTGACAGGGTCTATATTCCACAATCCCTCAGATTGAAAGTTCTTAAAGAGCTACATGCTACCCATGTTGGAATCGTAAGAATGAAAAGGCTCGCACGCAGATACTGCTACTGGCCTGGAATTGATAGAGACATCGAACACAATGTCCGCTCTTGTGTGCCATGTTCTGAAAATCAAAAACAACCAGCCAAAATATCACATGTATGGGACACACCCAATGAAAACTTTGAACGAGTCCACGTTGACTATGCGGGTCCATTCCATGGACATCATTTTCTTGTCCTTGTTGATGCTAAGTCGAAATGGCCAGAGGTTAGGATTATTCGTTCTGCACCGACCACTACAATCACGATTGAGTTACTCCAAGACATCTTTTCAATGCATGGATATCCATCGTCAATAGTTTCTGACAATGCATCTATTTTCACTAGTAAGGAATTTCAAGAATTTTGCAACCAAACAGGTATAGTTCAAAAGTTCTCAGCACCAGGGCATCCTGCGACTAATGGGTTGGCGGAACGATACGTACAAACGATCAAATCGGCCTTAAAAAGAAATATCGAAGACCAATCTTCACATACCTCTCTGGTGCGACACATAAGGGATATCTTATTCCGTTACCGAGCTACACCTCTCCAATGTGGAAAATCACCTGCAGAATTGTACTTACACCGAAAGTTAAGGACAAAATTGGACATTCTGAAACCAATATTAAAATCGACTATTCGCAAAGATCACCATTCAGTGCCTCGGTCCTTCAAAGATGGGGACAGGATACTGGTACGCATGGGAGAAGAGTGGAAATTTGGCAAAGTTGTGACCCGGCTCGGAGCTCTCCATTATACAATTCAACTTGATAGCGGTTATGTGTTAAAAAAACACATAAATCAACTGAGGCGGACCGAAGTGCCAGAAATTGATTCCACGAAGAAGATATCAGGAAAGGATCACAGTCATCCACAGAAGACCCGTATGTCAGGGAAAATGAAATGGGAAACGTCTTCTACTAAAAAGAAAGTTTCATTTAATGAAAAGATTGAAAATGCAGACTTTACATTTTTTCCTCCGTTCAATACTACCAGTTATTCGTCCACCAGTCATGCATCAACCAGTCATCAACCAGACACATCTGTATATTATGGACAAACACCTTCACGACGACATACATCAAGACAGATCAAACGACCGACACGATACACGCCTTGAACACTTCCTCAGTGCGGAAGAATCTGTTATATATTTTTTATTTGCATTCCTCAACAATCATATGTTAATTTAAATATTTATTATTCCTGATATTTTTACTATTGTGATTATGAAAACATTGTTCTGAAATACAAGACTTATTACAACACCATGTTAAAATAATTTATTCTATACTAATTACCTAATATTACTTCAAGTATTTTAAAGTTATGACAGTTTAATTTTTTGTAATTAAATTTTACCTAAACAAACGATACGTTTTGTCAGCGACAGTGATAGAGATAACAATTTTCCGTGAACAGTTAGGCTATGCTGATGCGCCGGTATGATTCGGAAGCGTACAACATGGTGCGGTGGTGGGGGTGTTCTGATCCACGATCCTCGGAGTTGCACTGGCTGGTGGCTGCCTAGACACTCTAACCTAGGCAACCTGACTAGGCTAACCTAGGTTGTATTTAACTTAGGCTGTGTTTGGAAAAGTGTCATGATGGGAGCCATGAGCTCCTTAATTTGAAGAAACATCACCTGATTTTATATATTACCAACATAAACAGAGATTGTGGTAACTTAACATGATGATATGAGTGTCAAACTATGGTAACATTGTGGCACGAATTATCAGAATATGGTACAAAAACATAGGCCTGTAGGCCTATAGGCTAGGCCTATAATCAAATAGCTTGCCATGTTGTTCAGTAGTACTGTAAAGCTTGACATATCTCCAAAATGCATCTAAGTAGGTCTTACTAACATATTAAGCCTAAGATTCCAACTCGAACTTACCGTGAGGGAATTCTTCCTCTCCTGAGATTCCTGCTTCTGCATTAGGGTCGTGAATCCTTCCAATTTCATCATCACTCATGACGTTTCAAAATGTAATTTAAATTTATCGTAAAGAAATTAGCAAAAGTATGTCCTTGGAGGGATGGAAAGAGGCGGAATATAAGTTAGGTACTAGATGGAATGGAGTGGAAAGTGAAAAACTCAAAAAGAACATGAAGTAACATTACAAACACAAAATTGATGAGTTAGTACATTCCTACTTCTGATTCAAGCAAGATTCAACACTAAGTTTAAGTTACAAACACAAAACACAACACACCATTGCCTTCGCCTTCAATCAAACAATATTATAAAAACTACTAACTATTAAATCTTCTTCTTCTTCACAATAATTTCCCTCCAAATCTTACTTTTTTTTTAGTTTGTCCTAGTGTGTGAAGAGCTAGGCTTGACTGTGTTTCCAACCTAAAGTTAAAGAATTAATAACATATCATGGGTGTGTACCATAGCATCTAAATCCATAACGTCTAATCTCATTACATAAAAACGAAACAAAATGGGAAAAAAGTAGTTGAAGTAGTTTCTTCTAGTATCAGGGTTTCTTATGAAGTAAGAAACTCAAACTTCAATCGTAGATAAATCATACTCCCTTAGCTTCACTGCGTCTCTATCAGAATAGTAATACCATACACTAACCAACACAAGAAGACTTCTCATCATGTCTCATCCCATTGTAAATTTTGAAGCTCGCTTTTCGTGTCTGCTAAGTAGTCCATGTCTTGTGAAACTGAACTGATCACTAGTGTCGACAACATTTTGTTTCCGAGCGGCTATATGGTGCTGCAGCAAAAATAAAAGAAGTTGACTTGGATTATCTGAATTACCATACGTTACGCTATGCTTTACACTACTCCGAAACACCACCCCCTGTTTCGAAAACAAGTTTACCCCCTGTTGACGAGGCTGACCGCTGTCTATCATGGCTTACTGTATTTCATTCCCACCTCATGCTCAAGGTTACACGCTGCAAGGTGTGAAGATATTCTTCTCCTCCAAAACAAAAAGCCGGTTCGGATCATTGCATCGATGAGTTACAGTGAATACTGTTGGCCAATGTTCATAAATCTAAAAATTCTTACCATCTTCAACTCAACCAGTATGTACTGTTAAGCCTATTTGTTACTATTTGTTATGTGAGGGATAATCTTCACCAGCTCACAACAAGGGAATTCCGCCAATCCCACAACATTCGTAACAAAGGATAGCTTCACACACCCTACTGGCTCTCCAAAAAAACAAAGCTGTTTCTGGATTAGGGCTCTGAAGATGTACACAGATCTCCCCCAAATATTTAAGACTCTTGTGAACCGCCCGCTTTTCAAAGAACAGTCAAAGCCCCTGGCTAGTCACCGACCACTGTATCCTTAGTTAATGAATATTATTTTTATGTTTTGCACCGAGTATAGGCTCAATAACATCTAGCCTAAAATATTGTAAATAGTGTGTACATAGTTGATAGTATTTTTAGATTTTTTTGTCCTTGACGCAGTCTCTATCAGTCCATCCAGAAATTCTTGGATGGACGACGCCGCTGCAGGTAAGGTATACGTCTAGACTACCCCGAACCGAAATGCAAGTTTAAACTCCACTTAATCCACTCCAGCCCTCACTTGGTGTATTAATATTTCCCAAAAGTTTACAACTGTTTACAAAATGGATACAATGGTTCTAGTTGTTGCACTTCATGATATTCAATGGCTCCTTTCAAAATAGCTTCATCTCTCAATGGAATATTGTTATATTTGTATGCTGTTCTAATATGATGTATACTATCATGAAAAGTCAACGCATTTTGCAAAGCTGTGTTAAAATTGATTTTTCATCACTCCTTAACGAAAGTAACTATTTTCGATAACAGCTGATATCAATGAAAGTAGTCGTTTCCCAAGCTCTAATTTAGGGCGAGGGAAAATCGATCAGCTGATTTTCCCTCGCTCTAAATTTACTTTCCCTCGCTCTCAATTAGTTCTCCATTTATTCACTACGCGTGCCAGTGTTTTGTTACGGTTTAATTTAATGATTTTAATCAGCTGTATGTATTTTTAAAAGTTGTGTTATTCTTTTATTTTGATGTTTAAACAAAATTTATTGAGAAATATACATAGGTTTCTTTTTAGAAGATTTTATTTTATTTTTATGTTCAATCAAATTAATTGAGAAATCAAATTGTTTTAATATACTGAGGTCTGCTATTCTGTGTTTGTGTATTTTTGCGTCGTGATGAAAAGTATCGTTCATAACTCGTACCGAAAGTTATTATCCGGCACTTGCTCCATTATTCCCGTCCTCGGCTTCACCTCGTACGTGAAAATAGCTCTCACATACTCGGCTTCGCCTCGCACGTGAAATTGGAGTTCCCTATGTTCGGCTTCGCCTCACACAAAAACTTGGGCGCGCGACGGAAAATGCCACTTTCGGTCCTAGTAATGAAATATACTATTAATCATATACATAATATGAATAATCTCTACTAGTCTATCTGTATTCTGCAGCTGTTTTTGTCATTGCATTTCCCATAAGCCCCTTGAGTTAGAATGACCAAAAAAGGAGATTTTGTTTGATCCGAGGCCGAGGGGACGACGACGACGGTGTTTCGGTGTTTGTGTTCTGTGTTGTTTTTTGGTGCCCTTCTTGCTGGTGTTGGCTAAAGACTGGAAACTAAGGAATTGTTATGATTTGAGATAATTTTTGTGTTCTGTAGTTGAATTTTATAATTATTTTGGTGAAGCATCACTCGTGTCTTCCACCTAAAGTCTGACATACATTACCAATGCGTACAAATTTGACCATCTTGTTGGAAACGATCTCCCAAAGTTCATAGGGACCAGAAATATAGTAGGCAGTAGGCCTATCATAATAATTTTAAATATATACAATCATCTTTACTAATAATCTTAATATTACATTTTAAGCTTTAAAATGGGTCTAACAGGGTGCTACGGAATACTGAAATACCTTGTGTTTTTCGTGAACCTTGTGTTTTGGGTAAGTTTTCTTACTTTTGCATTTAGCATTAAGCCTAGTGTGTCGTGGGCTGGCCTTTACTCGTTGTTAGTGGAAAATACGGTTTGGATCTAGGTAGATACCGTAACTAATCTTAGGCCCTATAGAGATCTAATATTTCATCCTCTAAGCCCATTTCGTGCAATGTGAGCCTGGTTTTCTGTCTAGGAACTATCCTTAGAGACAAAAACCACACCCTTAGGGGCGGTTCACGAGCTCGGGACTTCATAGTCCGCGACCAGACGTTGGTCCCGGACTATATAAGCGACGACCAAAAAATGGGTTCACGAGTTAGAGCCTAATGATGTGAAAGCCGGGCCCAGTGTAGGTCGAGACCAAATCCATAGCGGAGCCTAATGACAGGGATTCGCAGGGAATTTTTGTTGAGACGTTGGTAAAACAGCCTGGAAACACATGTCAAGCCACTGCTGCTGACATACGCACTTTCATTCAAATTCCGTACAATAACATGATCTTGAAAAAAGACTGAACCGAAACGTCCAAAACTGTTATTTTTCTTGTATTTTATTGTCTCAAAGCTCGCCTATAATAATATAATACTCGTATATCAAAGTTTATTGATTTATAAACACAACAAGCCACATTTGTACGAAATCAGATAATGGAAGTCTTTAGCGAAATATATTTTTCTGTGTACATTATTGTAAATCAATTAAGATGCATGGCATAAAATAACCGGGTATTTATAACCGGATGAATGTCTATTTTGCATAAATGCCCGATCATTTAGGATGGAGATTTTTGGATAGGCTAATTTTAACTAAACTCTTTTAAATTGTACAATTATTGAAACTAAAATGTAGGCTATTTAGAGGTACTGACTATTTAGATATAAAAATCGTATGTGTGTGCTGGTCTTTAATCGTGGTTGTAATCTAAGAATATTCTTTCCGTTATTCTTACACTCTTTAATAAATCTAGCTGTAAAATGTTGAAATAATATTCTGTGGTTCGCTCGTAATATTATTTATGTAAACAGCTATGGTTTTTTATTTACATTTTGTGTTGTTGTGATTTTTATATCAGTTTCATAGGTATTACAATGAGTTAATATTTAAGAAAATATTGTATTTTTTTCTTTCAGCATAGTTTCGAACTGAAAATTTGATTTGATCTGCTTTCATTACCAAACAAATAGGTACCACCCAAGCTTTACTAACATCCAATAAATCACCAGTTTCTCGATGAAAAGTGCCATCAGCCAAAAATATTAGTGCTACTAATTTTTTTTTTTTCAATTTAGAATACTGTAATGGATTTTGCTGTCGGGAAATCCGTGCCTTGGAGTTAACGCCTCAAATGGCTCATTGACGGCATCTTTGGACAATCTAAATCTATCTTTAAATTCATCAAGTCATATAAGGGTTTTAGTCATGATAAGGAGCTGGTCCTATGCGAGGTAGTGGAGTGATGGTACATAATTGTTAACATAATACAGTATAGATATTTCATAGTCATATTCAATACACACGGCGACCAGTGAGTACAACGTTTTCTGTGGTACAACACAAGACGTTAATTTCATCGCGAATCGTACTCAACCACTGACGGTTTGCTTGATGTTTCCCACAGCAAAAAAAAACTATTTCTAATTATGTTAGATAACGGTGGTTTAAATGTGGCTGATTAGTTATATTTATATTCTACGCATAATTGTATCGTTAAAATTGTAATAACATGGGGTTTATCAGTAAAAATATCTTTGTTATGATACTACTTTGTTCCGTGCATAATTTATCTGGCGTTTTAAGTTGTTTGATGATTTTTTTCATGTTTTATGAGCCTTTTTACCATTTTTACATATTTTTTTAATATGGCGTTGTGGGTAATGAAATTGTTCGGAATTTAATGAGGAACCATATTTAAACATTAGTTTTTAAAAATTAATAAAAATAAAGAAGCTAGCCTAATTAGATAAAACCCGCATGATGTCACCTTAAACCTGCCTCCTACCAGGTCTGAGTTAGAGACCAAACACCATTGTTCTTTTGGGCCCGAACTCTCTCATCTGGGCTCGGACTTGACTCGTGAACCACTTGAGTGAACCTGGCAATAACTTGGCAATAAGTAGTGCGCGCGCCACAAAAAATCTATTGATGGCCGTTTTGCGGCAAAATACGTCCACGATGCATATTACCGATTATGCCAACAGATAGAGGACACTTTAACGGACACGACAGTATCAACATTATGTACCTGGGGAGTAGGATAAGGGGGGTAAAATCGGTAAAAAGTAGTGCGCGCGCCACAAAAAATCTATTGCTGGCCGTTTTGCGGCAAAATACGTCCGCGATGCATATTACCGATTATGCCAACAGATAGAGGACACTTTAACGGACACGACAGTATCAACATTATGTACCTGGGGAGTAGGATAAGGGGGGTAAAATCGGTAAAAAGTAGTGTGCGCGCCACAAAAAATCTATTGCTGGCCGTTTTGCGGCAAAATACGTCCGCGATGCATATTACCGATTATGCCAACAGATAGAGGACACTTTAACGGACACGACAGTATCAACATTATGTACCTGGGGAGTAGGATAAGGGGGGTAAAATCGGCAAAATGTAGTGCGCGCGCCACAAAAAATCTATTGCTGGCCGTTTTGCGGCAAAATACGTCCGCGATGCATATTACCGATTATGCCAACAGATAGAGGACACTTTAACGGACACGACAGTATCAACATTATGTACCTGGGGAGTAGGATAAGGAGGGTAAAATCGGCAAAAAGTAGTGCGCGCGCCACATTATGTACCTGGGGAGTAGGATAAGGGGGGTAAAACCGGCAAAAAGTAGTAGATTTTAGCTCGAGCTCATGAACCCGATTTTTCAAGTCGCGGCCCAAATACCGGTTATTTCCGGATTCTGGGCTCGTAATACGATAGTCCCGAGCTCGTGAACCGCCCCCCCTTAGAGTTACTGTAGGCCAAATAAAAAGACATGATATATTCTAGGCAATCTAAGCCCTAGGCCCCTGGCCTATTTATGGTGTTAACACATTGAGTGCGGTGAAAATAAGTGTGCTCCCCCAGGGTCTGAAATTTTTCTTTTCATTAAGTTTAGAATCTTATTTTTTGTTTTCAAAAGTGAGGATCCAGGTAGGAAATTGTGTTTTGAGCCTTTTTTCTAAATACTGTACAAAAATGGTGCCCAAAATCTCCAGTCGGCGGTGACTGGGCCGGCCCGTGCAAGTTAAAATGTAATAAAACACCCTAAAAATGTTAAATTGCACTAGTTAATATTTATTATTTCCAATTATTTACAGTCCCTTCCTCCCTCCCATTCATTGTTTTTTTTTTCACTCAAACTGCGTATTGAACTGTTTGAAAAAATTCCTTATGCATAGCATAACTTAACTTAAGTTAATCCTGGATTGTCTTGTCATAAAAAAGAAACATAGGTAGTCTACTAATAAACAATGAACGATATTTTTATTTACTATAGCCTAAGTTAACAATATAAAAACACAAAAGAAGTACTTCAATAAATGTGCACTTTTTAAATTTGTAAGTAGAAATTTACAGGTCACAGGTGACTGGTGCCGGTCTGCGGGAACGGCGGGCAAAACACATACAATAGAGGTTAAAAGGTTATGCTAGTAACGCACATGCAATAGGCTAACTCCCGTCTACTCCTCAAGACCGCGCCACAATGATTGATTCATTTCTGCGGGACCTGGCCAAGCACCGGTGACCGGGCCGGCCTGGGCACAAGTTTCGTGCCCGCACTCAACGTATTACACAACACAAATAAATTGTAAATATCACTTAAGGTTGATCAAAGTGGAAAATTAAATTCTGGTCCCGATTCAACCAGTGGAATCGTTCTGCCAAATTTGCTCATACTGAACATAAAGGGATGAGTCATGACCTACTTACTTAGATTCCTCAGGAACATAAAAGAATGATTCTTATTCCACTATCCAAATATCCCTGTTCAAAATCATAAATGCCCATTTTATGGCAGCCTCAAGAATCTGTTCAAAAAAGCTATTTAGAAGAGTGACTCTTAAAAAAAATATTTAAAACTGCCGTTGGTTGAAGTAGAAAAAATTGCTTAGATCATTGCCTATTTGTGTACTAGCCTACCTAATTTATTTAATATTTTAGTTCTAAGTAGCCTACTTATGGAATTCCTTATTGTCAAATAGCCTATGCATAAGTTATTACTGTAATTAATTTGAATTGTTTTGCAGATAACTGGTTTGACCATTATTGTTCTATCGGTGTGGATGCTCACTGACCCCACATTCTACATGAGCATGGCTCAAGATGAGTCAAGCTACTACACTGGAATCTACCTCTTCCTGATCGTTGGGACTTTAATGTTCATTGTAGGGTTTCTCGGGTGCTGCGGAGCAATAAAAGAATCTCAGTGTATGCTTGTTTTGGTAAGTAATTGACTAATAATTTATTTATTATTTCTTACCTAGGCCTATATGTTCTTAACATCACAGATTGTTTTCTGTTGACCACATTGTTTATTTTTTCACATTTTGAAGTCACACAAACCTAAATTATTTCCTGATAAAAACAAGAGTAAGGTTTAAAAAAATGAGCCTACATATTGGTCTAAACAAAATTTAACACAATTCGGGAGTTCAAACACTACAACCCAATTAATTAGGCCTACAGCTGGGGCCAGTTTTAAAGAATCAAAAGCTTATCTATATAATTAACTAGCTGTACCCGGGGCTTCTTCATAAGTATTCGCATGGCTCATTCACGTCCTGGTTGAAGTTCGTTCGCTACGCTCACTCACCTTTAGGTTGGAGCTCGTTCGCTGCGCTCACTTGCCTTCAGGTTAGCTCGTTCGCTACGCTAACTCGCCTCCAGGTTGAAGTTCGTTCGCTACGCTCACTCACCTTTTGGTTGGAAATTAGCTGTTGTCATAAATTTAAAAAAAAAATAATAGTGCTGCACCCTGTTGGTAATCCTTGTAACTTTTATGCTATTGAACATCATAGAACAGAACCAACTTGTTTAATTGAAACAGCTGTTAAGATTCATTAATTACTTTTAAATGAAAAATCATAAGATTAACATGGGGAACTACAGAGCCACTGGGGCGGAGCCCGAAAGGGTTTTTGAGATAAGAATATGCTTTAATGTTAATCGGGAATGTGAGCTATCATCATGCCAAATTTCAGCCCAATCCGTCCAGTAGTTTATGCGTGATTGAGCAACACACACACACACAAACATACACACAAACTCACAAACTTTCAGATTTATAATATTAGTAAGATACGCTACATGAAACTTTGTTGGTTGAACTCCTCCGCCATTTCTTAACCGATTTTATACATTGACGTCTCATTGGAAAGGCGTGTCTTGTAGATTTGCAAACTGGCCTTAGATTTATTAAAATGTCCCTTGGGCTCTGCCCCAGTGGCTTTAAAAGTGCCCATGTTATCCTTATGAAGAACATAATTGTTTACATTTTGATCAGCTGTATAATTTAATTGCTGTTATTTATTTTTCAAATCAATGAAACACATTGGGTAGGCTACATTTATTTACTATTTGAGTTTGTGTAAACATAACGCCCAAGACGGATCGTGTTAGTATGGTTGTATCTTAAACTTGTGTATTTATTGTTGTTTTGTGTCGCTATGACGGATCGTGTTAGCATGATTGTAACTTAAATGTGTGCATTTATCGTTGTTTTGTGTAGCTATAATTTGTTTATTTGTTGTTTTTTTCTTTTAAATGCCTCCGACATGACAACAAAACATAGACAGGAGGCGTAATTGTGATAACAACCGCAGCTACAGAACAGTGGCGCGTAGTAGGCTTAACTCATTAAAATCATCACCTGACCCTGGACAATCTTAACTATTAGGTTACGAATGCGCCCTAACACTACCTCAAAACAACTTTTCGTTCTCAATTGGTCCTCTATCAATGACCTGTGTTGCCTGTAGCGAGGCATTTTGAGAAGGAGAAAACCGGCCGGAATGCTTTAGGATTATCAATAACGAAGATAAACATGGTCTGGGTTACACACCGGTAATCTTTGAGTTGACTCTTTTAAACTCATTGAAATAACTCCTGTAATACTTTGCAATTGCTCGAATTCGAGCAACATGTACACTAGTTGTTATTCAGGCTCGAACTGTCGACCCAGTGATGATATATATTTGTCTGGAATTACAGTTTTTCTGCCTTCTCCTGATCATCTTGGTGGCTGAGATATCGGCAGGCGCCTGGGCCTACAGCAACAGTCATCAGTTGGAAGAGTTGGTCAGGGACAGTGTGGAGACAACAGTGCAAGAGGAGTATAGCGTAGTGGACAGTCGTACACAGACTTTCGACGCCATACAGCAAGGCGTAAGTTTTGTTGTGGTTTTTTTTTTCTACAAATAAATCTTTATTTAATTAAGAGACTATCTTTTGTGATAGCCTAGTACTAGGTTTCTTGAATAAGCCTGCTTATGGTTTAATGCAATTTGAATTTTTTTTTTTGCCAAAATAAATTTGGTTTTGGAATGTCAAGCCAGGCGGATCGGATTATCCTACCCAGGGTTATCCCAGTGATTAACCATACTGATAAAAACCTAAATCATACATTTTGTAAAATAAAATTCCGAGTCTTGATTCCTCAAAATGTATGCCTACCATCAATTTTCAAAACTTTGTGATTTAATGTAAATTCCAGAATCTTCTGCAATCACAGCTTAATTGTGATCATGTTATGGGACCTCGGCAACGTTGTGGATTTTTTATTAATCAGACTTTACAGATAACTTCCGCAATTGCTTTAATATTCTGAAATTTTGTTGTAAAAAGTCTACATTTATTCTAAAAACAAAACAAAATTTTTAACCTGAAAAACATGGTTAGTTCATTGTCCTTTTTATGGAATGCCAGACACCCTGGGATAATTGTGGCTACTTTGTTGATCTATTCGATTATGGGTTTTTAATGAATAATTTTCCTTGTGTTCCAGTTGGGATGCTGTGGAGCTAACAGCCCTAGTGACTGGGTGAGCAGCAGGTTCAACAACGGAGGCAAACAAGGCATCAACCTGTCCATCTTATCTCCCATGAAGTTGTACAAATTGCCGGCCAGTTGCTGCGCGTTGCCGGAAGGCAGTGAGCAGTGTAAGGATCTCAAGACCCCTATCGTCCCAAACAACGAGCACGTCTATCAGGAAGTGAGTGTATTCTTTGCTGTAACTGTACAATTTCAGATAAATCTATGCTTGTACTTTCGGCCGTTGGAACCGTTTTTTCCGTTCACTCTGTAACTACGAGGTGAGAGGTTGCAGAGAGATGTCAACAACAAATAAATTTCTCAAAGTAATGTAGCCTACTGTATTTGTAATAGTTGTGTGTCTAGTTGACAAACTGTTTGAAACTCAGCTCGCTAAAACAATCAGATAATATAGTCAAATATAGATACCAAATGCCTGACATTTATTTTCTGGGTGCTGACAGGGGTGAACACAGAAATTATCAAGACTCATTTTATCAAGAAACTTCTTGCCCTCCCACTGCATGCGATCGTTTGCTGGGAGTGCTGGATGGAGTGGATAACACGAGAAATCAGAAATCCAATAAATCTGAAAATAAAGATTCTATTAGTACAAAGCTGTTTTTGGAGCAGGAATGCTTTGAAATAAGGTCATAGTTGCTGAGTAGATTGATTATTAATTGTTCATATACCGTAGGCCTAGTTTTAATCCAATGATTGGCTGTTGTAAATTATGAAACACAACAAATTTTAATCTTTTAAAACTTTTATGGAAGCTTATTTGACTAAAACAGCTAAAAACCGCTTCTAAATATCTTTGTAGCCTAAAATGAAAGTAAATAAAGAATAGACAACAATTTTTGAAAGTACCTACAAAACGGGTGTATCAGGGAGATGGCCTGCATCTCCTCTTTAACTTGGTGAGAAAAGATCTTAAAAACAAATCAACTTACTTTTGAAATTAGTATTGCCCAGACTACAGAAATAAATGTGCTATCCTTTGGGCTTGTGATGTAGCAATGGTTCTATTAATATCATTGAGCTTGTTGCAACAAGACAATCTGATATTGGTCGTTGTGAGTCAACGCTGTAATTTTCCCTGTTGTTAAATCACTAATACCTACACAGGTGAACTTTAGTAACTTAAATTATATTCTTTCAATTCAATTAAGGATGTGAATCACCAATTGTTTATTTCCAGGGATGCACAAAGAAGCTGCAAGATAAGCTGAGGGAATACATGAGCACTGTTGTTGGTATCGGAGTCGCAGTTGCGATCGCACAATGTCTCGGACTGTCTTTCGCTCTCGTGCTGTGCTGCGCGATCCAACAACGCGACCGCTACAAAGCATAGGACACACCGCATTGTAGTGTCAGCCACCTCACCTCCACCGACTCCGCCAACCAGCTGCGACGTGAGTTCATCTATTAACTTACGATTAATTACTTAACCTCTACTAATAAAGTAGTAAGCATTTAGTGTAACTGCCGATGCTGTTGAAGTTTGTAAAAAAGTCAGGCAGTTAGTAACGAGTTTTGTTATAGCTAGGGGTGTGCGAGTATTCGAACATCGAGCTTTTTCGAGCCGAATAGCGTCCTATTCGGCTCGGCTCGTGATTTTCAAAAAGTTCAAAATGTTCGAGCCGAATACTTATTGAACTAGCAAATAAAAATTAAATTAATAAATAAGGAACTAACTTTCATTTAAATTTACTCTCCGTTTCATAATTCTGTCTTGATAAGCAAGAACCTCAGCTCAGTCAAGATGCAATGATTATCGATCGTAATTTTGAGGAAACTACCACCTATCGCGTTGTCTTTCCAACACAACTATTCGTATCGTAATATACAACGCAGTGCGAGTGCGTGATTGGCTAAGTCGCTATGACGACACACGGTTGCCACGGCAACCTACATTGCGCACTGAGCACTGCGCCTTGTGTGGGAGGGGAGATTATACCAACAAACTATTTCAGGAATTCTATTTTGGGACGGATGAAAGATAAGGAAGAAACAAAGGTGGTCACGTGTGCAAATGTAGTGGGCGACACAATAAGGCTGTAAACGAGTATCGTCGTGTCGTTGTTCCTTGTTTGTTTATTTTTTAAGATTCCTTATCAAACGCCCCTATCTGTTATCTCTCTTTCTCTCTCTCTCTCTAACAATGTACTGATTAAACAAGATTGTGGTTGACGACTTTTCTACTTATAAGTTTCCCTGCGGTTATTTTAGTTCAATCAATCCCATAACCTTTCTAATGTTTATCAAAATAATTAATTAATATGTTTTGTATTTTATTTCCTTTAAACCAACCCCTATTTACCATCTGTATTTTATAGAATAAAATGTTTGTTTATAAAGTTTGACTGGCCACACAATTTTGTACCTATTTTATTTTGTATAAAAGTAACAGTTACTTTGAGGATTATATATATATCAATAAGTGGCGCGTGCTGTAATGAGTGCTTTTTATTTTCAAAATAAGTAATGAGTTATTAATTTTTGATAGTACGGGTCATTAAATACCATAATGTGATGTAGTTTCCTATTTGTATCTTGCAAATAATAATAATTGATAGTTAATTCTGAAAATGAAAAATAGTGATCGCATTCATAAACCTGTTGTCAAAACAGCAACGAGGGTTTTAGGGTTTTATTGTTTCAGACGCAAGGGTGTTTCAAGGACAAAGTGTTGGGCCACCCGGATGGGGGGGGAGGGGGCGTTGAGACTGTGTGAAGGGGAGGAAACTGGTTTTGGCTACTTATTGATTAGTTCGCCGACCCTTCTAGATGACAAAATTGAGTGACAGTGTTAAATCATCGTGTTCTGCATTTCATTTCTTGTTTACTTTGTGTGTTATTCTATTAATTCTAGTGCTTTGGTCTATTTCCTCTATATGTCAATTATATATTTTTTAATATATAAGTAAAACTTGTCTCTCCACCTTTTTGGATCCAAACCAACCATGTTCTTTTTTGATTAATAGGATTCATTTAGAGGTGTGCGGATATCCGAAAAATCGGGTCGGATTCGGTTCGGATATCCGTATCCAAACCGGGCCCAAATTCGATATCCGACACTATCCGTTATTTATCCGACTTTTTCGGATATACAATATATTTTGACGTTTTGGACAGAAAACTAAATCTCCATAGCTACCATTAGTTTCCCAGGACAAAATTACAGCAATACGTTTCCAACGACCTAACAGCAAACGGCAAAGAAGCCGTATGATGCAATACTGATAACTAGTTTAGTCGTTATCGGCTGTTTTGCTTTACGATTAGATTCGTCTGGAATGAACAGGCATAAAGCAAAAAAGAACTACCATGGTCAAATGAAAGTCAACTCGTGCTTGTCTCGCTCCTGATACTAGGGGCGCTGTAATAGTTTATTTACAGTACTGTTACAGTACTGTAAAGATAACAACGTCATTCTTTCTCTTTGTTCTTCTATTTCTTGGGTTTCCCTTCATCACGCATTCAACATGTTGTCATGGTTACTAATCACCCATGTCGTTATCAGCTTTTGTGACATAGCGCACAGCATGGGGTAAAACTTGAAGAAAATCGGTTAATTTTTACCTACCAATTAAGTACTACTTTATTGGTATTTGGTACTGTATTAATAATCGGTCAAAATGGCCGATTTTTGTCAAATTTTACACCAAATTTATTGAAATTTCAAGGTGAATATTAATAAAACAATTATTACCAAATATTTGTATTCATTTAAAAGATTGATTTGTTGTATTGGGTTCCCCACTGAGTGCAGCCGAGCGGCACTAATGAGGGTCGGACCTTCCTGCGGGTGAACAATAGACGGCTTATCAGACCCACCCCTCCCCCGTGGTCTGGAGAAAGCTTGTAAACAAACTATTGCACAAGCCATTGGGCTGCTTCAACTATAATTTTGTCAAATGAACTGTGATGTTTTAAAATCAAAAACAATAATTTGGGACCATACTGCTTAACAATAATGGACTGCAATTATTGTTAAACATACAATCCATTTTTACATTAAACAAAAATATTTTGTGCATGGAAAACAACAAGAATAATCACGTGTTTTTAAATTTATTTTGTATTTATTTATACAAAATAGAATTAAATATTCATAGTAGTTACAATATACATATGTAATCGACTTGCTAGTTGTTTTGTCGTCATTCAAGGTCGCGTTACTGTTCTGTCATGAAATACAATCTGATTGTCTCAGTCTGCACTGCATATCTCTTCAGGCCTTCAATCGATATCATTTTATTTCTTGCATCTTCATTTAGTTCAGTTCAGTTCTTATCGTGATTATCTACTATTTGATGTCTTGACAATTCTCAATGTTTTTAAACATATTAAAATAACATTGTGTTTATTTAAAAATTGACTGAACATTATTATTATTATGCACTTTTTTAAGAAAAAAAAGTTTAATAATTAAGATAAGGTTAGGCCTACGCTAGGAAAAGCTCGGCTCGAAAAAGCTCGAGCTCGAAAATTTTTTAAAAAGCTCGGCTCGGCTCGGCTCGAGGTTGAAAATCACTATTCGCACACCCCTAGTTATAGCTGATAATGTCTGTTGTATAGGACAGGAACGAAATTCCTATCAGTTTCATCCAAAGCTTATTATTATTTTTGAAAGTTTTATATTTTATTTTCGTCTTGTTCCTACTATTATTGTATAGCCTGGAGTTTAAAAGTTGGACTAGTCATGAGCTGAACGGTTTTTATTCTCACATATGTAGTTTTAAAATAAATATAATCTCTTTTTTTATTAAATTTGAATCAGTATTTTGCATTGGATCCAAAATATTTATGTTATCAAGTATTTGTATGTTTTTCATTGTAAGATTTAGTGTGTGTTTGGTAGTAAACTAAAAGATTAATTAAAACTGTTGTTGTAGTCAGTATACTTTGTGGTATATCTTTGGCAACTAATTGTTATATACTTTTATAAATATGAAGCTTTTATACAAATTAATTGATGGTTAATTTGATAATATTAAACAGTAGACATGATCTGATCCAATTTCCCATCATGCAATTTCATTTATTCAACACTGTTAATATTTGCCTTGAAATCCAAACCCTTGTCAGCGTCATAAAGACCTCATCTACAGTAGAACCCCTCATATCCAACCATGGGGCACGGTCGGAACGGCCTTAAGGTCGGATATCGGGAGGAGCATAACCTGCAGTCTCCGCGACATCGGTAATCATCTCCCGCGGCAACATCCGTGAGCGTAACTTGGAGTCTCCGCAACTTCGATAATCGTCTCTCGCCACTGCAGCAACACCCGTTATTGACGACAGTTGTGATTGTCTGCTGCGATTACGGCAACATCAACGATCAGCCTTTCGGTTTACCTACGTTTACATACGTTATCGCCCCAGATAGGAAAAATGTAGTTCAAATCAAAGTCAGACACTAGGTCGGATATCCCGAGGAGTAGGTTATTCCAAGGTCGAATATGAGGGGTGCTACTGTAGGCTATAAGCCATTGCTGTGTATTAATAGTTGAGTTGACATCCTATCAAAATCTCTCATTTCTCGAGGAATCAAAAATATCTGCAACCTTTATTAGGATGTAATGGCAGTTTATTATACAAAAACATTGTTAGTTGAATGGTATACCTTAGGCAATTTTGTACTTCGATTCAAAACCGCTCTTTCCAGCTCTCTATTGATTTCAATGTTTTTTTATGTGTGATTGAAAAATTACTCTAGACTTATAGATGTTTTAATCAAAAGAATACTCTACCTTTGAATGTGTTCAAATAGAAATGACAATTTTGTAATCAAAACTTTTATCTAGTATTGTAGTTTTTGAGATTTAATCAAATTGCACAAATCAAAGACTCGTGAAAACATAAAGGTTAGTTATTGTATTAAAAGCCATAACAGTGTCTTATATGGTTACCAACTATTAATAGCTGTCAAACCATCACAAAACAAAAACAACAAACAAAATAAATAAAAACCAACTGCTTTTTTCTTGAATCTATACAATTACCAACTATCCAATAAAACTGACTTTTGTAGTTTTCTATAATAACTAACCTAACTCATGTTTGTTAAGTAGGCTATACCAATTATTAATATGGTCAATTTAATGCTATACTGTATATTTTTATTATCTTATTTATATATTTGTATATACTTCGCCCGTGCCACAATACTTTAAACTTCTTTTATTATAACATTTACAAAGAGTTTTATCAAAATGAGTTTGAACATTGTGCCTTACATTTGTACGCACAATGGAATCAAAAACTTTCTCATTCATGTCATGTTTCGGTACCAATTTTGACTGTATGAAATCAAACTGCAGATCGCTACAAATGTATTTTTTACTTGAATTAATGAAGATTTTATTTGAAACACTTGTGCAAGATCTTCATTAAATTGCAAAAATGTATTACCTTTTCTGTACTGTAGGCCAAATTTTATTTACTTTTATATAAGCCTAATGTTATTTATTTTGAAGTTTAAATCTGTGAAATTCAAATATTGTGGAAGATTATTTGAATGTTCATAACCTTTCTCACTAAAAAATCTATCTACCAATTTATTTTTTTTTATCAACAGTTTTTGTTAAAACAGTAGTTCCACTAAAATTGTATCAAATAAATAAAAAAGAAAAAAAGTTCTTGACGACTTAAATTACATACAGTATTAGGCTCAAATCTCAAATCAAACTCAGTGAAGTGCCATGGTTTAATTAAACGTTGGGAAATAATTCTTTGACTGTCAAAAACTTGATAAGGATAGTTGTTGTATGTTGACTACAACTGATTGAAAAATAATAATATAAAAGATTTCAATAATTCAATGTAATAAATAAGTTTTTATTGAATGAAATGTTTAATCGGTGATAAGAATTTGGAACCAAAGATTAGTAAATGAAAACTTTGTGCATTAATTAAATTACTATTATAGTTCTATACTTGTATTTAAATTTGAAGTGTTTCTGATTCATAAATTCAGTTTAATCTTGCAACGGATCATTCAATACAGTCATTTTTCAGTTAGTTTTTTTGTAACAAATATAGCAAGACTTTAGATTGTATCTACTGTATAGTATACTTATCAATACATACAATCTTTATTCTTACTTTATCAACAAAAACTAGCATGTGAAAAATCCTGTAGAATGGATTTAGATAACTAGGTAATATTTGGATCTTATTTGTGTGGGTTTCCAAAAAATCTTTAAGTTTCACTTGGGACTTTGTAATCCCAATATTTATTTCATTAATGTAAGACTTTTTTTCTCATAAACCTAATTATTTATTTTTGTCTTATAATATTTAGCCTGTACTAAGAATATATTTTTTACTTATGCGTAATGACATGTATTTAATCTTAGGCCTATTTTCTTTTTTTATGTTTCTAACAATCTTTTTGTATATATTTAGATGTTTAAATATATATGTTGTGTGTGTTAATTGGTTTTTTACTCTTCCCATGCTGAGCATGAGACTTAAGTATGTTATAACTCAGTTAAATAACAAGTCTCACTCTCAGCTTCTTCCCAACCAGAATTACTTCCTACTTGGTTTTGGGATGTACTGTAAGTTGCAAATATAATTAATGTAGACAGTTATGGCAAGCCAAGGGTTGGGTCCATGTCCGCCATATATTGTTCACTGGTGCGGCGGCCAGTCCTTTATGACTGGCTGGGTAGCCGAATGATTATAATGCTCGCCTAGAAATCAAAAGGTCACCATTTCGATCTTGAGAAAATTGGTAGCTTTTTGATGGTTCGAAACTGGGCCCAGCCATTTATTATCATGGCTAAAAGATCCTGGCTAATGAAACGGCTGATTTTTGTTCCAAGTAGAATCCCCAAAAAGAACACACTGATCAATTAGAAAAGTCACACCATTTTACAACACTCATCCTGCACTCATATTTGGGTTAAAATACGCGCACCTAGGTGACGTTCACATCTCATATCTCAATGATGGATAATTATTGATATTTTGTCGTTAAAATATGTATACATAGACCGATTTCCTTGTAATATAATATCAAATTAACAGAAATTTTTGGATAAATTGCAATATTGCTTTGTTTGATTCATAATTATATTACAGAAAATTAATTGTCATTGGGCTCCCTAGTCCCCTTTAGTGTGGACCTAGATGTATTTAGTGTAAAAAATCCACTGAATGAATAAAATGTTATGCAAAAGGTAAGAAGAAATACAACAATTGACTCACAGCCTTTTATTAATCTCTCATTTTCAAGAGCTTCCACCAGGCATATCTTAATGGCTCAAGACTACACTAATATTGTCTGGTCTGGGCATTGAGCAAATACAAAAATATAATGTGCTAACACTACCCTAGGTTCTCTCATAACATAGCACTATTGGATGAATCAATACATTACCTAAATGACTTTGAGGCAGGAAAATAGATTATTGGTTAAATGTGTAGGATTTATTATTTTTATTAATGTACAAAATGTTTGTAAATTATGGGAATACTTTAATTTTGTGTTCTATCATCCACTTGAGATACTCTTTTAACACTAATACCGAAACCCTACTCCGGCTGACGTTAACCGAAACCCCCGGTCTGTGAGACCCCATTTGAAAAATAATGGACCCCGCTTAGAAACACACAAACCGAATCCCTCGGCCTGTGAGACCCCGCTTTAAAATACACTAACGCAGGGCTTCTGGGACATTTTGTGAACAGACAACCTGTCAAGGTCATGGCACCCATGCAAAATGAACAAACAATATACTGGGTGGCGCATAAAGAACGCATGGATTTGAGTTGAGTGGTGAGAGCGATAGGAGCGTAGTGGAGGGACTGGGCCTGGTTGTTTTGTAGGTTAGGGTGTCCAGTTTTAGTAGCAATGGTGCAGTGGTCCGTGGTACATCACATTTTTGCGGTAGAACATTTATTCAAAAGTAATTAAATCTGTTAAAACTGTTCAACGGCTTTTCTGCACAAAGTTCAATGTTCCGCGAGTCCTGAAAAAAGTACGGTAAGGCCCAAAAATAACAAAAGTTACACCAAAAGTTAAGTTTCAAATCGTGCAGTGGTTTTTGATGCAATTCTTTTGGGTCTTCTGCTGCCAAATAGTGCCAGTTTTGCTTATTGACATAACTATCCAAATGAAACTGCGCTCCATCACTAACATCATACACAAAACACCATCAATGGCAAAAACATCAACCATTCTCTCAAAACAGTTTCCATTTTCGTAATCACGTTCATAAATCTTCTGTACGATCATAATTTTGTAAGGATGAAATTTTAACTCATCTTTCAGGTTGCCCTGCAACGAGCGTCAAGACAAGCACACAGTTGGAGCGCATCGCCTAGTGTAACAGACGCCCTTACTCTGTCGACATTTTGTGGAGTTCGCGCCGTGCAAGGACAACCAAACCACTCCTGCTTCATAACTGATTCAGTTGTGCGAAAAGAGTCTACCCAACAAAGTATTGTGTTGCGATCGGGTTTTGTTTTGAACCATTGAACTGTGCACGGAGAAGCCATTGAACAGTTATATCAGATTCATTATTTTTAATAAATGTTCTACAGCAAAAACGCGATGCGCCAGGTCGATTGCACCATTGCTACTAAAACTGGACGCCCTAACCTACAAAACAACCAGGCCCTGTCCCTCCACGGACGATTTTATTGCTCTCACCACTCAACTCAAATCCATGCGTTCTTTATGCGCCACCCAGTATCAATAGGTAGGGAGGAAAAGGGGGGAATGGAATCTCCCAAGTAAACAGTGTTGCCAACATGCGTTTTTGAAAATTCCCGTGGGCCTGTCAGACCGGGGTTTCGGTATCAGTGTTAAGTTCAATCTATTTTGGTCATGCAGGATATTTTACAAATATGGAATTAAGTAAAACTTTCACTCTATTATTGTAAAGAATCATGCTGCATTAAGGCTCAGGTACAAATTACACGTTGCCTTTGTTGGTGCTTTTTGTCCTACCTTGACATTATAGGACACTAGTTCTACCATGGAACCTTTTAACATGTCACTTCAGGCTAGTCATAGAGGGTTGCAGCATTATCATTTAAGATAATATTAGTAATTGGTGGAATATAAACTCGGGCTCTGAAACCCCAAGCTCTACTACTAGACCAGTTCGCTTCCAACTTGTTAGTGGTAGAGCCACAGCTGATTTCATGAGCATTAGACTTAGGTGTTTAAGGCGGTTCAAATACCAGGACTAGCCTGAAGTAATGCGTAAAACAATTCTGGGCTAGAACCTAGCGTCCTAGAATGTGAGATTGGGACAAAATTAAACATTTAAAAAAACTAAATGTTCTATTTAATTTTAAAAACTGGCAACTACTTTCACATGGGGATTGAATGTCTAGTGCCATCTGTCTAAGAAATAAAAAAAATCAGGGCCAAAAAATGTATTAGTTACCGAGAAAACTTGATAATATATAGAACAAATAAATGTTATTGTAATTAACTAATTTAGTAAGAAATTAGGAGATTTCCTGAAAAACTTTGAAAATCATTGCTATATAAAAGGGCTTGTAAAATAAAAACCAATAAAGTTTGTTGAGTAGAGCCCATTTTCCATATTAGGTATAAATCAAATAATTTCCTGCCTCATCCTACCACAAACACAAACCAATTTCATTTTATAATTAGAATAATTTCACCTATACCTAAGCAAGAGGCTGGAGTACATATAAAGATAAACATTGTTGTGATCATAACAATACTACAAAACAAATATTCAATAACACATAGCAGTGAACATTATATACAGTCAACAACATAACAGAATATACAAGTTTACAAAATGTACATACAAACAAACTGAGATTTGTCATCTTTGCTCCGTTATTTACAGTCGTGTGCAAAATGCCAACATTCATAAAGCACTTTTATAAACATAACTCAAGAGTATAATAAAATCACTTAAAATAAATTATAATTATAAATGAATAACAATACTACAACAGATACTAACCATTTACAGCAAGAAATAGTACTGTACATTGTGATTAAAAGAAACACCACTTTAGATAGGTACTAACTTCTTGTCCCATGGTAAAATTTAAAGCTAGGTTTAGTGGGTTTCACGTTGGGTAATGCCTGAGTGTGAAGTGTATTGATGAGTAAATGTGCCGCTTTTATATGACGATAAGTTTAATAAGGTGCATTTGGTCTGTGGTATCAGAGAACAAGCAGTTATTAATAAATATATCGTTCATAATGGTAAGTAATTTTAAAAGTATTAAAATAACCTATAACAATAAAGAAATAACACACACACTCAAGCATTAACAGAAATATTGCAATCATAAGTTATCTGAGAATCAGAAAATTCAACAATGTTGTGTAGTCTTTAAATCATCCATCAACCTGATTCCAAAAGACTCAAAGATACTCAATTTGGGTTTTGATTAAAACATTGATTGCATGCCATTAGTTTTTTGAACAATATATTGTAAGCAAATATAGTTTTGGCACCCATTTGTTTTGTGCTCATAGGAATGATACATCTTTACTTGTTACCAAGATTATTAATAGTATTGGCTTTTTAAACGAGTTAATTATTTCAAAATTGGAAATAGTATTCTACTATATTTTATGGGACAATAATTGTGCAACTAAGCAAAGCCATAACATTATTGTGATTGTTTTACCTGAGAAAATAATTTATGTGCTACAACAAACCAAACTAATAAAAACAAACTAAGAGAGATATAATTAAATTGTCTATTTTGTCTTTACAAAGAATATTCCTGAGGAAAATCGAACCAGAAAATGATAAATTAAACTCATATCTTAACCACCTAAAACACATTTCTTTGACCACCTTAACAAGTGCCCTCTAAAATTGATTCCCAAATTAGACTATTTACATAATACAGTTTGGCACTGTCCTATAAATGTGGACTAGTTAGTTAAATTTATAATGACTTAACCTAACCTCTAAACATAATAAATAAACAATCAAGAGTTACAGGTAGGCTATAAATAAAGTAAAAATGGCAAAGATTGACCAAATAGGCAATTGTATGCTTTAAGACGTTTTATGCGTCCTAAACGTTTTAAGAGTGGTTGTTGATAAAACATATTTCTAAAACACTAATTCTGACAGAAAGAGCACCAAACCAAAGTTGGTAACAATTTTAGGGAAATTAAAATCTGTATTGGTTCAACCCTTAAAAGTTTGTTAAATTAATTACGGTTAATTTTGTTAATCTCTTTGTTTACACATTCTCATTCTGATACTAAAAAATAAGCATGCAATAAAATAAAGTTTTTTTTACTGCATTTGTACATGCTGAATAAAGGTATTTTTATTTAACAAATGAAGTTAAGGACGTACATATATTCCCTTACATGTTGAAAACATGCTTGCCATTATTCTAAAACTCATAATCAATTGATAATTATTTTGATTCTAAATCCATTATAATCTCCAAACAAAAAAATACAGGATTATTTATTTATAAAACTGCCGATGCATCAAATATGAACAGAAGCAAGTGTACAAGTTAACATTGAATTATTGCTACAAATTTACAATTTATCACAAATTTGCACATATCATTTGCTCCAGCATCTTAGCTGTCTAAAACCCATACAAAAATCTAAAATGTGTAATTAAAAACTACATTTCATGGGACCGTTAACTAGACCAGGAGCAAATGGGTTCTAATAAAAATTGGTGCTTAATATTAAGATTGCTCTAATATTGCGTGTCTGTTAAACGTTTAGATTATGATATGACAAAGTTTTTGTATTTATTACCTTGTGTATGCTTTATAGCTCAGTGATTCATAGTTTATGATAAAGATTAAAAATGATTATGAAAATTTAGTAATTTTTAACCCTTTGTCACCCAAACTAAACTAGATATCGCTTAGGTGAAAAAACGAGTTAGATGACCTTTAGTTGGAGCAGGTTACTTCATAATTTCCAAAGCTAAAAATATAAAATTGCTGATTTTGGAGCATCTGTTCTCTATCATTTATTGTTTTGGAAAAAAATTACATAACTAATTTGAACAATTCAGGTTTGTAAATTTATTTTGGATTATTTTACATTGTAGTAAGGCTGACTAAATAATACAAACCTAATTTTCAACCGTACAACTAAATTTTAGAGACTCAACTTTACGTAAATACTAATTTCAATAATTTAAACATAATTTGAACGCTGTTAAAGCATACAAAAGGTAAGAACGTTCCTAAACTACATATTGAAATACAATGACATATATTTAAAATACAATTTCAAACCATTAAAGTTCGTTGTAAGATTCAAGTCTGCTTTGGTTTTCATAATAGTCGCTTGTACAAGAATTTTATACGAATATAAAAGTGTAAAAAGCTGTATGAAATCAACTGTTTCATTACTATAGTGATGAGAAAACGGAAGGCAGCGTTGACAGTTTGTGCTTGGTGTTGGATTGTGTTGGTACGAGGGAAGAAGATGAAGTTAGCTACAGTTGGAACCAGGACTTGAAACTGACGAATCCACTGGTAACAGAGCTACCAACATTGCCACTAGCACTGCCAGTATTGCCAACACCCCCACTGCCCCTGCCCGAACTGTTTCCTCATTTCTTTTCTGTAACATATAGTTAGAGTCAACTATGTAAAATAAATTAAGTTGTCTACAAGTTCCCTTAAAAAGTTTTGGACTTGGTGCCAGTGTGTGGTTTTTCTGATATAGTTACAACTCCTTGAATTTGAGACATAATTCCAGCAATAAGTAAACTCATTGTTGCCCTTTTAATTGTAATCGATGAAAAAATAATATTAATATCAGTAGCATTACAGTGACTTCAGCAATCATAATTCACTTTTTATTCATTCAAAACTTGAAAAATAAACAATTACAAAGGGCAAATTCAAATAACAATAACTATAAGTTTACACATGAACAAATTAATTAATTGAGTAAGGCCTAAATTTATTAGACCAAAGTATAAAGGGGTATTTTAATCCTATTGCAGATAATTGGTGTGAACCAAAAAATTCCCTGGAATTAATAAATTCTGGGTGATATGACTTAACATTTCTTGTCAATATTTCCTCAATTATCAATATTCCTGGTAGCCTAATTTTACGCCACAATAGGTGCGCTACAGTATATAAATGAATAAGACAGCATACAGTAGTATTAACTTGACTGAGTACACCCACCTGACTGCTATGTGGTGGCAGCGGCAATGACATGGACCTGACTACCCTTACTGCAGTTGTACACTTGGCCAGGAGAGAACGGCTCTGACCTGGGGTGCGAGTCTGCGTGTAACACTATAACAAACACAATCACTCAATATTCAACATCAATATATTGTGTCCTCTCTGCAACTCAAACCTTTCTTGGTTGAAACTGCGATCAGTGTCCCTGAAATTTTTTTACGTGTTAAGCTTTGTGTTTCTTGCATCAGATGGAGTCTTTCCAATTCAGTTAAACCTGCTATCCTTAAAACAAACTGTAAAATCAAGGCCCTTGTGCTCAATGTTACTTCCTTATTCTTAAATAATAAGGAATGGGTATGTAGATAACTTGCCCATGATGAGAGTTCCAGGCACAGGCTTTATAGCACAAAGGTGTACAACAGCATTAACCTTATATTTCAGCCCTTCAAGGAGGCTTCTTCAGAAGAAAGTATAGTAAAATCACCTATAACTTCTTAGTAAATAATCACCAATCAGTTAGTGAGTGACTAAGTCATTCGTATCAGTATATCACCAAACAGAAATTGTTGAGTCCTTTATCTGGAGTGATCTTGCATTACTTCTTAATCTCATGCAGAGGTATACTTACCATAATGACGTAAAATATTTGATACAATAATATTTGAAAATCTCATCCTGCAAACAAGACATGGGTGTTATGAACCCATGTTGTGTCATTGAGAAATTCATAACAGTAAAAAAACCTTCTTCCAAAAAGGCGGTTACTTTTCCTCTCATCGAGTTCCATGAAAAATTGTGTACTTCAACCAGCGATCTGTTAAACATTTTTTGCTGTACAATGCTATGAGAAAGTCACTGTAGCATGTTCTTAGAAGGTGTTAATTAGTTTTCTACTTTCAACATACAAGAAGTTTACCTCTGCCTGAGGAAAGTTTGACATCGGCAGGGATGTACTTGGAGAGCCGCACCAGGGGGAGGGGGAGGTATCCGTTGATGAGGGGCATCACATCCAACGTTACAGACTGTCTCTCTCCCGCTTCTACGTTGATAACACCTGGAACAGAAATATAAAATATAAAGCTATGTAAGACTAAAGACCGATGCTTGAATAGCGATCTATGCAGCTTAAGATGGTGTTTCAATCATGGTAAACAGAGGTTATGCATGGCTTGGTTTGAGATGGAACACCAAGTTTTTCTTTCTTCTTCTTCTTCAAGAGAAATTGTTAAAATGTGGAACTATGTTTTAAAGAAAATATCAAAATTATCTGTTGCTGCATAAATTTTGCTCTACTGCTTTTGCTTGGATTGTAGCGAAAATAGAGGAGAGAGAATAAGGAAATTAGAGAATTATGGAGGACAAGTGTACAGGTGTAGAGAGTAGAGGCTAGGAATTCTTATAGGATTAAGTTCTGGTAACATTTTAAAAATAAACAACTGTGCATAGAGTTATTGCAATTGGAAAGATTTTAGAAATAGGTATAAAAATTATTTCCAATTCCGGTTTTACAGATGCTTTACACACAATGTGGCCATAAAACACAAGCATTTGTAGATCACCTTTATCCTTTTACGACACTATATTAGGCCCAAGCAACGGTATTCTGTCCCAAACCACAAATTAGTTCATCTAGCTGACCCCCAGTCCCCAGTTCAAACAGACCATAAAATATTGATGTGATGTAGATCAGGGCAAATTTATTTTTACAACACTTTTAGCCTACTGGTGCAAAATTATCAAACACTTACTTACAATAACATACTAAGAAGACACTTGGTAGTTAGCGTCTCTGACTTCTACGCGAAAGAAAGGAGTTCCTTCCCAATCAAATCCAAAAAAATTAAATGGAGTAAATGGTTTCCTTAAGGGTTTGTCATACCTTTGGAAATGCCACTAGCGTAGTCAATACCACTAACTAGACGCCGTACACACCTGCGGTGTTGGCGCAGATGGCCCACATGGTCTGGTCAGCGAGCACCTCGTACATCAGACTAGTATCACTGCTGGCGCACACTCTCTGTACACTGATGTGCAGGTGACAGACGGTGCTGGCGCGACAAAACTCACTGTCCTTAGTCGGTTCCACTCGAGCTTCCACGATGAACAGCGTCTGCGAAATACATCACTGCTTGCTGACCAAGTTTATGAACATAGGA
Source organism: Macrosteles quadrilineatus (assembly GCF_028750875.1). Lineage (NCBI taxonomy): Eukaryota > Metazoa > Arthropoda > Insecta > Hemiptera > Cicadellidae > Macrosteles > Macrosteles quadrilineatus. The sequence goes on from NW_026542597.1 coordinate 72,062,025, forward strand.
GCTGATATTGTATTGAGTTATGGATTTGTTTTTAATTAAAAAAAAACTATTATCTTTGTTTGAACCTGCTTGAAAATTGGTGAGTGGTAATAATAGCTAAAATGGTTATAGTAATAATTCATCTTTTACTCATAATTTTGCTGGTTTATCAGAGAAAATCAGTAGTTCATATTTGGGTTTTTGTTTTCGTTGTAACTAACTCACCTAGCTGGTTAGTAACTGTAGAATGTATACATTTTGTTTTGTTTTAACAAGTGTTTTAAAAATTTTACGAACTCTTTCTGAACTTACCGCTCAGACTGTAAGACCTGTCAGACTGTTCATATTTTTCTTGGAGGGAAAACATCAAATTAATTGTCTTGTGAAAGATCTAGCAAAAAACACAAGGGTCTAGGTTATTACGATTGTGTCAGAATAACAAGCTTACCTGGATGGCAAAGTAAATCCATCTGGCACAAGAAACGCAAAATTTTACATTTTACAAAAAAATTAGTATATTGACAGCAATTTCAATTTCAACTTTTCAACTAAGGAAGGTTTGAGTTAGTGGTAGAGTTGTCTTCAGGCCTAATTCATACTATACCATTTATATCAAATTATATGTTCATATTAGAATACTATTCTTTCTACAACTTAAACCCATAATGATTGAAAATACTGTCAGGACAGTGCAATGTTCTAATGTTTGTGTACAGTGTAAAGTTGTGTGTCTCTTGTGCCAGATTGGACTCTTTTCCATTTGGGCAAGCGTGGCATCCTCACAAAAAGATTGTATTGTGTGACCTTTTTCTGTGCTAACAATTGCCTGGTACTAATTTATATGGTGAGTTAGTTGTGCATCTAGATCCATTCCTTCTTAGTTAATGTGTTTTCTTACCTTGTAGTTAATGATGTCAAAAGGGCACTTGTAGGTGATGTGGGGGGAGTTGTCAGGTGTGAGAGGTTTGTACTGTACAGTAAACTCAGTGCGTATCGGAGGAGTACTCGGAGAGTCGTCAGGCTGTAGCTCCCACATAAACGCTACTCGCTTGTCAGAGCTAACAAACTGTCAAAACAATCAGTCAAACTGACAACTTACGATCAATACCAAAGTTGGGGTTTAATAAATTACATAAAAATGTACATATCACTTGTATAATTATAATTTATTCATGGCCCTCTCTTGATGGATCATCTTTAGAAGCTCAATCAAAATTTTATATTTCAGTTCGCTAGGTCTGAAAATATTATTTCAATTTTTTAAAGAGACTATCCTTTGGACCCAGTGAAACTAGTGAATTTAAGAAAGTCAAAAATATATGATTTAGTAGCTTTTAAGTTTAGAGGGTTCAAAAATAGGAATAGTTGCGCCTCTCATATTGAAGGCATTTGAGTACACGCTTAGACCAGGCGCATTCCTTGCTTAGGTAATGCTGTGCTTATTTCCTTATGTGATGTAACTTTTTTATTTGTGTAACTTATTATAATCAAAATTTCTTGTTGTTCTGTGTTATAGATTCAATTTGACCAACAAAAAACCATTCAATCCTAAGAGATTTTACAAACTAACATTTGTCAAAGCCAGGTGCTTAACTTACCAGCCGTTGGCCTTCCGTGGGGTTGTGAGAGACAAGTTGGACGGGGCAGGTGGAAGTAGCGACCAACTGAGGTTGAGACAGTTGTAACAGTCGGTCACTCAACCCCACCACAGACACGTGTATGAACTTGTGTAGGTAGGCAGTATGGAGCCTAGACACTGTGAGGAACGGAGGTTGAAACTGTAGCAGGAGAGGTTTCTCATCCTCTACCCATGGACACCTCAGGGTGATCTGTAAATAAATCATTTAAATAATGTTTCACAATCAGCATTGATTTATACTACGGCTCAAGTTGAGACAGATAAAGAATGCATATTTAAAATATTTGCTGCCGACAACTCCGATTGGAGTCATGCCATACTGGCAGAGGTTCTGTATGACTCCGGTCAGAGTGACAGTACAGCTTTATAAAGATTGATCTACTGTAAACTCTGCATTGATAGAGATCGACTAAACTATGTCAACCTGTTGTGCCGGTCCAATATTAAATTTTAGTTGCATTCATTTTTGGTTTCCGTTACTAGCGCTCCTAGCTAGACAGAAAACGTATGAGAAGATCGCGCAGTTGAATGGTCTTGATTTAGCTCTTCAGAAAAGGAGGTATATAAAAAGACAACTTCCAATGAACAGTAGATACTTTTTTTTAAGTTGCTTTTCTAGAGCAAGTGCCTTACGGTATATGTGATTGAACTTATTCATATTATAAACCTGCTGTCCATAGTCCAAATGGGAAGGCAATAATATAAAGAGGAAAGACTGAAGATTTTTATCAATTTTATATACCAGTACCTGTTTAAATATTTTATGTAGGTAAATTATTGAATGGTGCCCATTAAAAAAAAACTTTCTGTAATTGGTGAATTTTAGGGGTCTGCGGTACAGAAAATTTAAGGTCGGTACGGTTCGTTTCACGGTACAAAATCGGTACGGTACGCGGCTACCCGTATTTTTGCGGTTTTCTTCTCAGAACTGTATCCAAACCATTATTTTTAACTTTAATACATAGACATTACTATGAAAATGAATAGTATCCTACATTCATGGTTTTCTAACAACAATTACTGTACCACATATTATTAAAACAAAACCTTTTACTACTACGAGGATTGTGTCAAGAAAAATCACAGTTGAGATAAAGGCTTTACCTATTTTACTCTGAGATACTTTGAATAGCCATGATAAAGTAGTTTAAAAATAGGATGAGAGTTTTTATGAACAAACATGTTTGAAACAAATTTTATTGACAAGATAATTTCACAAAACTGATAAATTATTTCCAACCAACACAATGTCTAGTTGTTTTTTTTTTATTTTAAAAACATATAAAAGCATTCAGTAGAAGACAGTGTAGTTTTGCCAGCTGTTCACAGCAGATGACAATGAAAAACTGGAGGTTATGATGAAGTAATGGCAAAGACCATTTTTTTTATCAGCTTCAAAACTAGTTAAGTTATAAGATGGATACAATTCTTGCAAAGTTTTTTTCTGAAACTAAAATTTGGATTATCACAGAGTAAGATTTGATGTTGGGCAATTAGACTTTATAACTGTGTAAAAGGTGTGTATCCCTGAATTTATAAATTGGATTCCACACTTATTCACTGCCAAACATAATTCAGTAGAACCTTGATGAACCGAGAATTACACTAGCCTACATAACTTCATTACCCCAAGTAACATACCAAGATAATTTTTATAATTGTATTTGAATCGTATAATCTTAGTTTGTTAAAAATGGATTGTATGTTCAACAATAATTGCAGTCCATTATTGTTAAGCAGTATGGTCCTAAATTATTGTTTTTGATTTTGAAACATCACAGTTCATTTGACAAAATTATAGTTGAAGCAGCTCAATGTCAAGTCACGCACGCTTGCTTGTGCAATAGTTTGTTTACATGCTTTCTCCAGACCACGGGGGAGGGGAGGGTCTGATAAGCCGTCTATTGTTCAGCCCCAAGAAGGTCCGACCCTCATTAGTGCTGCTCGGCTGCACTCAGTGGGGAACCCAATACCACAAATCAATCTTTTAAATGAATACAAATATTTGGTAATAATTGTTTTATTAATATTCACCTTGAAATTTCAATAAATTTGGTGTAAAATTTGACAAAAATCTGCCATTTGGACCGATTATTTATACAATACCAAATACCAATAAAGTAGTACCGTACATTCATTGGTAATTAAATAATAGGTAAAAATTTACCGATTTTCGTCAAGTTTTACCCCCTGCTGTGCGCTATGTCACAAAAGCTGATAACGACATGGGTGATTAGTAACCATGGCAACTTGTTGAATGCGTGATGAAGGGAAACCCAAGAAATAGAAGAACAAAGAGAAAGAATGACGTTGTTATCTTTATACCCTTTTTACAATTTCCGTTATTGTTATCTTTATGTAAGATTTTATGATTTTGTTTTATAGGTTTATAAAATAATTCTTTTTAACTACGGGAATATCAATTTATAATTTATCAACGTGCTTCTCTTCTGAATCAGCAATACCGGATGCATAATAAAGGTCAATGGCCTAAAATATCACGATTGTGCAATATTGTATTTTGATGTTGAAATTAAAATTACGACAAAAGTTTGTATATATCCATGGTCGTCAATAGAAAGATAAAATATCCATAACAAATATTTAATTTATAAAATAAGATTGTAGATTTGTTACAAGTTTAATATGTAGCCATAAACAGTTTTATGGCAGTAGGCAATGGCCAGCGGCAAATTCAATATTCACAAAAATACTGATTAAGTTAGAGATAACATTACACAGTCATCATAAAACTATTATTTTTATGATAAAACAGAATTGGGGAAAGTCGTAAAGAAATAAAAGTGATAAAACTCAACAGTTCTTGGAAGTACTTCAATACAACAATTATTGTCGTGATAAAATGTTAATGGATTTGGGACTGCTAATGGGTTTTTTATTGCATCATCACGCTAGTAATAAAGTATGAAGATCGTAAACAAACATCTGATAAGACTTTTATGTGCTCGGAACCAACTGCCGTTGACTACGATAGTAAACTGAAAGTAATTTATTATTATAATAGGCTGTACCGAACCGAATTTGTACCGTGTAAAATGCTGTACCGAACCGATGACGGTAATTAAACTTGTACCGTACCGACTTTTTCGGTGCACCGCAGACCCCTAGTGAATTTTCTTCAAAGATCTTCCTATGAAGTATAGTTTGGACATATTTATCTTACACATCATACGTCCTATAATTCAACAAATCTGCAATCAAAACTCCTGTCTATTTACAGAAATAATAATTTTAAAAAATATGAAATTCCTACAGTACAATATGTCTGGGACCTTGGTCCATAGAGCAGTGTATGAAAACTCACAATATTAGTCCACTGTGCGATTTGTTGGATAGGCTATAAATTAGCCTTGGAGGTTAACCAAAAAACTTTAATACTGACCACATGGTCTATAGGCGAGCTGTCCCGCTGCGGCGCCAACTCAGCAAAAACTATGATAGGCAACTCTAGCGTCTTGAACGGAGGTGCCGCAGGTAAAGCAATGTCCAGTTGTCTACTTGGCGTATCAGTCTCTGTCAGCTGCAGTGTCAAGCCTGCCGTGGTGTGCAAACGAAGAACGGAGCTCTACGAACACATTGCAAACATCAACAAAATCCTGGGGAAAACAATTTATCTTGCGAAGTAAAAAAACCTATAACAACCGATATAGTGCTAACTTAGGTTGTTAGGGCCTACTTTTTAAAAGATAAACCAAGTGGCTGATTAGGATTTTTAAAGGTGATAAAGTTCAGTTAGGTTACCTGAGAAAGTTAAGAGTCCAGGGGCTAATAGAGACATAATAACAAAACAAGTCATAAAACAAAGCATTCGTCCTAATATAGTAATTCTCTAAAGAGTAGGTTGAAGGAGAGACAAATAAGGGAAAAATTAGCCCCAGGAGTCTAAGCTAGTTACGCTATCCTCTTTTTCTAATAAATGGTTACATTTTTACTTAGCGTTCTTTGATGTAAGGTAAAGGAATGGGGAATTGCTAAAACAATAATTAATTGTTGATCAGTGATGTGTGTGTCTGTGAACATCGCATTCAACTTGAGGAACTTGAGTAATTTTTGTTTGATTTTGATGAAATTTAGTTTGAAGGGTAAGGCAAGATAAACTTGAATGAATTCGTGAACTAGCGTGATCGGACGATGGTAACAGGTTTTTACGGGGGGTTTTATGGGGTAAAAATTGGGTTTTCTCATTTTTGACCATCAAAACACAAAATTACCCAATTTCTCTCTAGACCATTTTAAAGAGCTTAAAAAGACAAATAATTTAGTATATTGAAGTGTTTTTGTGTGGTTATTGGTTACGGAAATAATTCAACAATTTTCAAATTTAAAATTCCCATGTTATTCTTATGGAGAATATTGTAAAATGTTATATTTTGCTTGTTTATGGATTTATTTTGATCAAACTTGGCAAATTTATTTATTTTATACTAAGCTATTAATATTTTACTAAAAAACACACTTTTTATTAGCCTCCCTGTAGCAACAAACCTAGGTACTCGTTTAACTTAATGTTATTTAAATAGATTTAATTGTATATCAATTCAGGCAAATGGAAATTTGCTTAGTCTGCAGGTTTGCTGCGGCGGGGGTATTGTTGTTTATGTTTATACAGTCCACTCTTGGTAATTCAAACACTTGATAATTCAAAACTTTCGATAATTCAAAATGAAGGCTCAGTCCATAGAGAATCTCTCAATATTTCAAATTTTTACCATGCATTTTGATACACTCGGTATTTCAAAGTCCAAATAGAGGGCAGGTCAATTTGTAACACGCAGTAATTCGAAGTTTCGTCGGAAAAACACTCTATAATTCAAAGTTACTCAGTAATTCGAAGTTTCGTCGGTTAACACTCTATAATTCGAAGTCATGCTGTAATTTGAAGTTTTGTCGAAAAAACACTCTATAAATCAAAGTCACACAGTAATTCGAAGTTTAGTCGGCAAAACACTCTATAATTCGAAGTGATCTCTTCCTGTTATAACAGGAAACTATACAGTACAGTACATCCTGTTCCCATGGTAGGCTAGTGTTGGACGTTTTGATGTTTGTTTAGTTAGAGCAGTAGTCAGAGTTAGTTCGCTGACTTGTTTTTCTAAGTTGGCAATCCGATCTCTATATTGCGCGACATCTCCTTGAGCACAAACGTCGAAATATATAGCGCTAAATAACAGATTTCTTTGCAACTACAGTAACTGAAAAATAAGCTGTTGATTGTTAAAAGTGTACTAAAATACGGTATGATGTTTTATTCGTTGTAACGTGCTGTACCTTTGTATGTATTAAACAAATGAACTCTCTGTAATTCGAATGGTTTATTTTTCTCCCGATAAATCGAACTCTTGATAATTCAAAACTCTTGATAATTCAAATTTATATGCTTGGCCCACCAATTTCGAATTATCAAGAGTCTACTGTACCTATCAGTAGGGATTCTTTTAAAACAAGAATTATATTTGACACTGTTCAATGTAAAGCCTACTCAATGACTAAAGACAATTTGAATTGAACAGAACAAGTCACTCATTCAATTTAATTCACCAGATTCTTGGGATTCATCTATACTTTTAACTACAAGCCTTAATACTTACATGAGGTATGTGTCTGCTGCCTGTGTGTATGTTGACGACTAGTGTTTGAGGAAGTCCTGCCAAGAGATCCTTTTCTCCTTTGATCAGTCTTGTGGTTATTGGCATGTCGACTACCTCGTATTTTAACCTTGGCTTGATGCAATCTGATAAAAACTCCAACCCAGGCAAGCCCACACATAACTGGCACAGTTTAAACATTCCTGGCTGTTCAGTCTGTAAAATAGAAAATTTCAACTCTTACATGACTTTCAACAGAGGGAGTTTTCCTCGCAATACCTACAACCTTTTTTTAGATAGCTTGCCATACTGCTTGGAGTGAGCTGTGGACCTTTCTCGGACAAAAATCAAGTTTCTTAGGAAAGAAGTGCCAACATCTTCTGCAGTGACAGAAAAATCATAAACATCTGCATATGTATACAAACTTGAACGAATAGTGGTTTTGGCATCTGGGGGAAATCAAAATAAAAAAGTAAACCAGACCCAAGTCTAGATCTCCCCATGCCATCTACAGTAATAACTTCTTACCTATAGGAGAAATTTGTTAAAAATAAAAATATAAGTTTGTTTACCAGGTTCTCATAACTAAAAGCTCAGGAATAACCGTGACCTCTAAAAAAAATAAGTAAATTTGTTCAGATCAATTCATTGTCCAAAACATTTTTTTATTTTAAAATAAGGTACAAGTCAGTATGTTAAAATGAATTGCCGCGAGATAAATACTTAGTAATTATAAAATTCATACTCCCAACTTACAATTCCTGCCAGAGCAATTTCTTGGTGAAAAAGCAAAAAGCTTAGGTGGTGAGATAAAAAGAGAGTGGATCTTACCTTTGCTCTCAGAACTATTTCATTCTTCCCAGGTTTCAAGGTAACACTTGTAGTTTTCAAGGAATGAGTGTAATCGGCTCTCGCTATGGTGACTATTTTGGTAGGCCTCAGTTGACTGTCTTGCCGCCTGTTAAATTATATACAGTATTAAAAATATGATTGCAAGAAACAAGTTTTCTATATCAATCATATCAAGATTGTGTGAAATTTCACCTTTAGCTTATTGAGGGCTTTTTACATATAGTAGAGGAAATGCATAATGCTTGAACCCAGATGGGACTCGAGTACTAAATCCCATAAAGAGCCATGGGGAAAGAGGCTGGAACATTTATAAGATGACTTAACTTTTATAATACCACATGTCTTGTGTCCCAACAAATCACGGTACTTATGATCACATATCACTTCAAAATGTGGTTCACAAAAGCACCCCTTGTCTAGCTTTGAATAAATCAGATGGGATGAATGAAGGACGTATCACTCCCTAAAAAGTATTGTTTAAGCTACTAAAGGTTAAGACAATCATTTTTAACAGTTTAGACGAGGGTCGAGTCTCGAGGTTTGCAATGAGCCTACTATTGTACTACAAGATTTGAAAAAGAAATGGAAAATGTACTAGTTTCTATTTAGGTCTCAGTTTTAATTTTTTACCATCTTTTCCAATATTTGAATTTTCAAACTCGGCTCTCTTCTGAGGTCTGCATTACGCTGAATTTGTGGGACTGTATCAACTCTTGTCACAGTTCATGGAAATAGTAAGAATTCCTACATAACTTACAACTTCTGAGTGTGTAAGCTAGCAACAAACCTTAAACAAGCTGATTTCTGGAAGCGTGTCGCAACATTGGCTTGAGCTAAGCTCTTGTCTTGCTTGTAATCAAATTTCTCCACCAAGGGTGCTTTCTGCGATGTCGACTTAAGTTCTTCAAAATCCACCCTTAAACGATTGAATACATTTTTACTTAAGCTTTATAGTAAAATTAAAATATATACTTACTTATTTTTGATAGGCCTATTTAATCTTTTTAATAATATTATATAGTAGTTTAAACATTTTGCAATACTGGATTTATGGAGTTTGGCCAATATTTTAGTAATATACTAAGGCTACAGATATTTTTAAAAGGTTTGGCCATAATTGTTTTGAAAGAGTCCCAAAACGCAGGAGATAGAGACACTCAAACTGCAAAAATTAAAAATAAATCCATGTGTTTTTATGGTTGAAAATTTTCCATTCATGTTTCCAGATTCAATGTTTCCACGTTGGGTACCAAACCCAGTTAGAGTTAATTAAGCAATCTTGGGGTTTAAACAACAAACATTACATAAAATCCAAATAAATGTTTACCAAGAAACCAGTTTATCCGGTTTACTCTCCCCAGTATCTTCCTTGGCTGTTTTCTTGGTAATGTTGGGCTCTTTCTTGGAAGGCTCAGTGGCTATCTGAATGTACGGACAGGCGATGTCACCTGGTAAGTTACTTCGTAACACCACAGTCGCCTCCACCACATCCTCCATCTCCAGGACTTGCACTCTGATGCTCGACAGTGCAAAACTCTCGGAGAATCTGCACGTCCATTGTGGCTCTGTGAAAAAAATACAGTTGTAAATATTTCAGAAATCGTTGTTTGTACCATTGTAACTGATGTACAGTAATGAAATAATAAAGGATTCATTCATTCATTCAAATGGATATATTGGGAATATTTCATTTACAATGTAGATGTGGATGGTTGTATAGTCCAGGTAGGTTTAGATATGTTATCGTTTTTGTTTCTCTAGTAGTATTAGCACATGCCCCTAGGTTCTTTACAAACTCTGTAAACAAACCAATGATTCAGGGCTTATGGTACATCTAGTAGAAGTATATGAGTAGCGACTTCTAAAGTTCCATAAAGTCTGATATCTAAAAACATTCACTGTGTTTCTTAATTTAAAATGCACATGCTCTGTGGCTGTTATGGCAGTATGTACTCCTAAAGACAATTCACCTTAGTTGTAGTACGATATTAAATACCACATTTACCTGACTTGTGATCTTCTAATAACCGTTTCATTTCATCAAAATAAAACATTCTTGTTTCTAAATCTAAATGAGTCGTTGAAGCAATGGAAGCACATGTCTTGCAATACCTACAAAAAGTTACACATTATTAGACTCAAAGAGATATTTGACCAATTATTTTTTTCTTAGTAAAAATAAGATATTAACATAGGACACTAACTCTTACATAAGTTTAGATTTATGAAATAGGACAAAAGTTTAAGCATGTCAACAATACCTTTTACAGTCTTTCAGTTCTCGGTAGCAGGAAGCCAGTTCGATCCTAGTTTGAGCAGCCAGTTGATGCCAACCGTCCTCAACATAACAGTGTAAAGAGTTCCTCAGAAACATTGAGGCCGAGTTCAAGTCACCTAACTTTTTGTAGAAACTTGAAAGATTTTTACCGATGTCATGGGCACAACGGGCCCGACCAATGAGCTTGTATGTGCTGATCGCTAGCTCTGATAGTTCCTGAAATACAGAAAAGAGGATATTTTCTAATAGTTGTTTAGCCTCCGGATTACTGTATTATACTTAAAGTGGTTTACAATACCTGCATATAGTAATACTTTGTTGCTGTTTTGGCAATTAGTTAGTTAGTCCAGACTTTACTTCAGCCCGGTCACAATAATTTCTGTCAATGTCCCTTCGTGTGTTTCGTGTTTTTTGTAAACAAGTGTCCGTTCTATGTTATCCTGTGTCGTATATGTTTTATTTATTGAACTCTGTTAACGACATTAGAATATTTGAAGTGAATACCTTGAGGCCTGATGATGGTTCAGAGGAACTGAAACTAGTTGCCAAAACAGCAACAAAGGATTAGGCTACCATATGCAGGTATTGTTAACCATTTTAAGTAAAAGAGGATATGTTTAGAGATATTTCAGCCTACTATTTTACAACAAGCCTTAAATAAAAATAAAAATCTGATGACAACTAGATTTATTCTTTGTTTTAAATTCATTTTTGGTGATGGTGAGTTAATGTTGTTCAAAGGTTTATTGCTGACATTTTCCATCACGATGGTAAATACAATACACAACGTTTCAGGATCTGGAATCTGATCCCGTCCTAAGGTGAAAAACTTATCCAACACATTACAACTAAAACCAGATCCCGAAACATTGTGTATTGTTTTTTACCATCGTGATGGAAAATGTCCGCAATGAACCTTTGAACAACTAGATTTAGCCTGAAATAGAAAAACAATAGGCCTATATGAAAATTCATAATTCCATATACAGTATTAATGTACTTATTAATGTACCCACAGTAAAAATAAAGAAATATACACATTTTTTTATATAACGAACAACAATATTGACCTTGACGGTTAATCAAAGTTGTATATACTATACTTGGAAACCAAATAACACAGATTATGGGATGATACCACAAACCAACAGTCTACTACTAAATTGTATAAGTTATATGTTTGTTATGGTATAACACAATGTTCGTACCAGGTACTGCTTCTTGAAGGCTTCCTTGGAGGAGAGAGCTTGCCGTAGTCTTGCAGCCGCGGTGTTGGTTGGAGTGTCCCCGATGCCAGCGGACAGCAGCACCACAGTGTGCAAGTGTTCTCCTGTGATCTCAACACCTGGCATCAGTCCACACAGCTGACCCAGCTCTGTCAGCTGTTACAACAAAAAATGACATTACATCAACAACAAACTCTTTAACTAAAGGAGCTAGTAGTTCAGGCTCTGATGTATTGAAATTGTGATAAAGTTTGAAAACTAAACTGATACTGACCTTGTCCCTAGCGTAGGCCCAGAGTGTGGCTGTGAAGAGAGAATAAGCGGCGACTTGACTTGTGTCGTTGAACCTGGCACAAGTATCCAGCACCTATATTACAATGATATTTGACTTATATTAATCTCATGGTAATAAACAGTAAACAAGAGAATATTAAACAAACTATGATGACAATATACAGTAACATATATTCCCTAATATAAATAAATATGTTTCTCAGCAAAGATAACATTCCCTGTTTTCTCATTTAACATTTAATCAGTCTTACAAACCTGAGTCATTGTAGAAAAGGAGGATAGCAGCTAGCTTACATGGAGAAATGTAGGTAGGCCATAGAATATACATGGTCAATTCTCTATCACTTACTCTACACTTGATAAAGTCCCCCAAGAGACAAAATATTGTCTGTTCAGTGTCTCTATGGCCTACCTACACTTCTTCATGTAAGCTAGCTGAATCTTCATTATTCTATAATTCAAAATACTGGCCTAAAGCCTTTCCTTGAACAAAACAATCCATAGTCATTGTAAGTTTAAAATTATGTAACCAATCAAAGCAATGTATCACTTTGGCAGACATTAACAGGCATTTATTTAAACAACCTTTATCTGCTGATATATGTGGCTATTTGAAAATTAGCTTAGGTAAACGAATATGTTTTTTATTACATTCTCTAGTATAACAATCATACTGTATAGTCTAGAGTAAAAAGTTTCAACTCGTAAAAATAACCTATTAAGTAGACAATAACATTATATTTCAGTAAGAATTGAAATACCTCAAGACAACAAAGGAAGATCCAAGAGGCGACGGCGCCCTCTGGACTATCCACCTCGAGAATGCGTAGCTCGTTGATGCAGTTGTGAAGGAACGGTAAACATCGCTGGGCTATCTGTGATGCAAATAATGTTAAGTGTTAGAAAACTTTTAAAAAAATCACATAGGCTACTAAGGAGTGTTTTTGCACACCGTTTAATTTTAACACCTAATAGTTAAAGAGTTCAGAATAAGGAGTTATTTTTTGCTTATCGGTTAGGCTAAGTTTAGTATTATTTTTGGTAGGCTAATTTAACAAACCCCTTTAAGTGCAAGACAATCGAGAGTCAGCTGTGTTTAAAATATACATAAACAGATTTGTAATACACTTGCCTCCCAAGGTTTACAAGTAGCCATGAGTATTGAGCACTGCCGAGAGAAAAGATAACTTCGGAACTGCAACAACGAGATGTCGCTCTGTTGAATCTTCTTTCTCGCTTCCACGTCTATTGTCTTTGACAAGCTGAGGCCAGGCCATTGGTCTATTGCTGCTTGAAACCCACTCAGCCACTTCGGTGTGTCTGTGATGATAACATTTCCGTTATTAAAATGTTAGAGGATGGTAACAAGTTGTGGTTGGATAAAATATATTGAGAGTAAATTGACTGACCTTTCATTGGACCAATAAAAAACATTGCTTTGAGAAAATGGAGGAATCTAAGGTGTGTTTATAAGTGGTATTTATAAGAGTAACTATTCAAAACTAAAAATTGGTTCCTATTTTAAAAGCTTCTAGCGAAATGCATTCCCAGATATTTTATATTTTAGATTATTTAAGGTTAAATTTAAGTTAAATCATGTACCGTGCTCTAAAGTAGATTTCTCAAATAATTGAGCATTAGGCTAGAATCTTTGTCTTTTAAATAATGTATATAAGCTTGTGTAAACAAATCTGACTAAAATACAACAAAAAGTAGACTCAATTAAGCCTTTGTAGATATATCCTTCTTTTTTTGTAAAAACTAGGTTTCAAAAATTAAAATTCCAAAACAACACTATCGTACAAAAATAAAATTAGTAGGCCTACAGTTTTTATACGAACCTCCCAAATTAGAGTTTAAAACAAACTGAGTGAAAAGTGCATCCAACTCATCGTATTGAACAAGAGCTTCTTCATATACTCCAAGCATCTCCAGCACAAATGCAAGTTCTTCCTGTAATGAAATGTAATGATTGATTAATTATGGAATAAATTAATAATAGGCCTAACTAATCTACAGAGTAGATGTTGTTCTCAAATATGTCAGAAAAACCCTTATAGCCAGCCAATAATATTGTCAGGATAGCGGAGTCGTTATCTACCTTCAAATCTGAGGGTCTTGGTTTGATCTCAGGCAAGACTTATTTTGGACCCAAATGCCTTTTCATTGGACTATCTATTTCTAACTTAAGGTTTACATTAGATAGTTAACAAGACCAAGGATTAGACAGTTTCCTTTCAGAAAACTTAAATTAATTGCCCTCCAGGCGCAGAAAAACACAAAATAAAATGAAATATATATAAATATCTATCATGACAGAGCAAATTTACAATTTACAATACAACAGAGTCTAGGCTTAGGTGAGGGGGGAAGAGTGCTGTTTGATATTTTAATACATGAGGCCAATACAGCACCAGCGACTTAAGGTTGATTGTTTAAGTGGCAGTAATTTTTTTTTTCTAAATAGTCTAAACTTTCATAAACAGTAATAGTTATGTCATAATATGCATTTCAATTTTTTATGCCAATACCTGTAAGAGAAAATACTGGCAAAAACTCCACCCAGGTTGGTTTCTCTTCTCCCGCTGTTCTCGCACAATCTCTTCAAACCGCAGCAATGCTCTATCGTACGCAAACAACAAGAGTAACCTGAAGTTTACTAGCAACCCTCTCCATGACCCTGCGGATCTCGACTCTGACTTTAACGGGTTGATTACTGATAAACACCTGCAACATAGTTTTATAAATTAATCAGACATCAAATTGATTCATTCACTATCAACAAATTACAAGTTTGATTTGTCACATGTTTTAAAACTGGCAGAACTTGACTTGTATGAATCAAGGACACTAAAAATTTATTAAAACACTAAATTTGTTGATATGGAAAAGAAATTGTCTGCATGATCATATATAGCACAAAAATGTTTCTCCTGGGAGTTAAACATCCGAGTATAATGGTTTAGCTGTCAATTACCTACCTATTTCAGATGTGATCAGAGGTTTACTACAATATTATCAATAAAAATTTTTAAAAAGGAAAAAATTTGCAGCCGGAGCACTTTGTAATTTTGGGATTTAATTTGTTAGGCCTACCTTCCAAACAAAATTGATGGACCTGTCAATTATGTAGTCCACGATATTTTTATGTTTTAAAAACATATTATATTTATATTTGTTTTTATGTTTTTTTATGTGATTCAAGACAAAAAGGAAGAAGGTTGGACGTTGCATCCAGATAAATTCATATAGTAATTGGCCTTCATCATCGACTCTCTGGTAAGTTAGGGGAAACAGGTGATAACAAATAAACAAGAGAATACTATAAATTGTGATTCCCACCTGTCTGCATGTTTTGAGCCAAAATCGCTTCTTATCTTGTCTAATACAGTAGTTCTTGGAATCAGTTTATTGCTTCGCCGGAAATCATAAGTCTCCACAAGCACAATCATCCAATCACTAATGTTATTTTGATTCAGTATCTTCATCCAAGACTCAATGCCCTCCTTGCCAGTTGATTTGTATGTTTCAACATCCTGTACAAATTAACATAATAATACCTACTTAAAGTGATTAGACCTAGGTCTATTTTTTCTGGGTGGAAATGCTTTTATGAGTTATTTTTAAAATCTTAGCAAGATATCAATGATCTGAAGAATCTACAGGTGCAGTAAAGTGGATCTTTTAGAGGTCGTTCTTGGTAGGAAGAGAGTAGGTAGGACCTACATTTTATACATGTAAATTCCATATGGCGGCAAATCAAAAACAATATTCTTAGCAATCAATTTTAAGATCTGAATAGTTTTCAAACAAATAGTTTTATTATTTAGTTAAGCCATTGACTATACACAAAGCATAGGTTCAGTAATTTTAAAGTGAATTGTTTTAACTTGGTTACTGAACCAATAGGTAGGCCTATTGTTTAATCAAACCTAAGTTTTTTACACATAGATTTACACTTTCCATTCTAAGTAATTTTTAAAAATACCGGTATGCTAATGCCTAGGCTACTTACAGGACATTGTGTCCAATAGGTATGGAAGATTGGCTGGTGAATAAGACGATAATCTCCCTCTTTTGGCAGGATATCTTTGCTGAATGGCACAAATGTTGCAGGAACATGTACAGATTTGATTATCCGACCATAGGAACGTCTCCATTCAGTTGGCTCTTGAGGCAGAGCTGAAGTTAGAAGTGGTTCCAAATTTTTAAATAGATCTTTGTCTCCTGAAACTAAAAGAGAAATTTAACCTAACTTATACTTTGATAACGATTTCTCATGGATTTATTTCTCGAGTGACAGCCTACTGTTCTTAGTCACTTAAATTTATAGGCCTCAGAGTTAGGTAATGTGAGAAGGACAAATGGGTGGAAAAGGATTTTAATCTGTCTTGAGATATGAATGTGAATTTGTGTGCTTCGTTTGCCGACTTATGAAGTCGCTGGCTATTAACTAAAGCATAATTTGTGCACATTTAAACATAGGCCACAAAAGTATTAAACCTTAATGAAACAAACATTAAATTATTGTTTGAAAGAGTAGGCCTATAGTAATATGAGCAATTTCTTGAGATTTCTTCAAGAACCTAGTCAAATTAAACCAGTATTGACCAGATCATGTGAGGGAACAATTAGGCATAACTTAAGGCCGGCTACACACAGAACCGGGTGGGGCGGGGCGCGACAGGGCATTTTGCCCCAGGGCGTCTTGTGCGACGGGAATTGCACAGGCTCTTATGGAGCACCACACACAGGACCGGGCGAGGCAGGGCAAGTCAAAAAGACGCCCCTGGGCGCCCGCAGGGCAAAATGCGAAGCTCTCCAAAATTATGCCCCGAGGCAAGTCGATGCCGGGCAGAACTTTCTGCGCATGCGCGGTCATGTGATTTATTCCTTTTCGGGCAAATTTTGATAAGGATTATTTTACAACCGATAAAATTTACATATAAGACTGTACAGTAACAATTTATACACACCCTTTGATACGACTAGATACAAGTCGTAGTGAAGTAGTGATATTACTACAGTGGTTGGATAAATAATAATTTATCTTGGTATTGATAACTGAGGAAATACAGGGCCAACGTTCATATCTAAAGGGTTTCAAAAAACACTCTTCTGGAGGTATGGCTGTTTGAATTTTGTTTTCTATTCTGCTCCCAAGTATAAAGTCCAATTTAAAAGTTTGCTAAATCGGCTCAAGGCTCAGAAATCAAAAATCCTATATTAATTTTCAGGTTTAAGGGGCTAAACTTTTTACTTGACGTGTCACGCCTCATTCTGTGTGTGACAGCAGCAGGACAGCCAATGTTACGACACGCTTCCAGAAATCAGCTTGTTTAAGGTTTGTTGCTAGCTTACACACACAGAATTGTAAGTAGTGCAGGTTAAGTTGAAACTCTTACTATTTCCATGAAGTGGGACAAAACAAATCCCAATATTGGAAAAGAGGGTAAAAATTTAAACTAGGACATTAATAGAAACTAGTACATTTTCCATCTTTTTAAATCTTGTAGTATAATACAATTACAGTAGGCTCATTGCAAACCTCAAGACTCGACCCTTGACCCTTGAATCTAAACTGTTAAAAATGATTTGTCTGAACCTTTAGTAGCTTAAACAATACTATTTAGGCCGTGTGATACGTCCTTCACTCATCTTATCTGTTTATTCAAAGCTAGACAAGGGGTGCTTTTGTGAACCACATTTTGAAGTGATATATCATCATAAGTACCGTGATTTGTTGGGACACAAGACATGACGTTTTATAAAAGTTAAGTCATCTTATAAAAGTTCCAGCCTCGTTCCCCATGGCTCTTTATGGGATTTAGTACTCGAGTCCCATCTGGGTTCATGCATTATGCATTTCCTCTACTATATGTAAAATGCCCTCAATAAGCTAAAGGTGAAATTTCACACAGTCTTAATATGCTTGATATAGAAAACTTGTTTCTTGCAATCATATTTTTAATACTGAATATAATTTTACAGGCGGCAAGACAGTCAACTGAGGCCTACCAAAATAGTCACCATAGCCAGAGCCGATTACACTCATTCCTTGAAAACTACAAATGTCACCTTGAAACCTGGGAAGAATGAGATAGTTCTGAGAGCAAAGGTAAGATCCACTCTCGTTTTATCTCACTACCTACCTAAGCTTTTTTGGAGATTTTTCACCAAGAAATTGCTCTGGTAGGAATTGTAAGTTGGGAGTACCGGTATGAATTTCATAATTACTAAGTATTTATCTCGCGACAATTCATTTTAACATACTGACTTGTAGGCCTACCTTAGGCCTATTTTAAAAGAAAAAAATGTTTTGGACAATGAATTGATTTGAACAAATTAACTTATTTTTTTTTAGAGGTCACGGTTATTCCTGAGCTTTTAGTCATGAGAACCTGGTAAACAAACTTATATATTTATTTTTAACAAATTTCTAATATAGGTAAGACGTTATTACTGTAGATGGCATGGGGAGATCTAGACTTGGGTCTGGTTTACTTTTTCATTTTGATTTCCCCCAGATGCCAAAACCACTATTCGTTCAAGTTTGTATACATGTGCAGATGTTTATGATTTTTCTGTCACTGCAGAAGATGTTGGCACTTCTTTCCTAAGAAACTTGATTTTTGTCCGAGAAAGGTCCAAAGCTCACCCCAAGCAGTAAGGCAACCTATCTAAAAAAAGGTTGTAGGTATTGCGAGGAAAACTCCCACTGTTGAAAGTCATGTAAGAGTTGAAATTTTCTATTTTACAGACTGAACAGCCAGGAATGTTTAAACTGTGCCAGTTATGTCAATGTCGCACCCCGCCCCGCCTGGTTCTGTGTGTGGCCGGCCTAACAAACACATTCTTGTCCAAAATAACCCCTAGTTTGAGCCTAGAACTTAAATCTAAGAACATTGAAACTGCAAACAAGAAATAGGCCTAAGCCTACCTATAAGTTTACACAATTACTGGGAGTATGCTTGATAGTATTGATGAGTCGCAGTCAGATTGGCACCACGACAGATTGGCACCATGGTGTTTTAGCACCCGGCGTCACATTGGAACCTCGTTGACATGAGGCCATGAAATATCACCCCACGTCAGCTTGGCACCACGACAGATTGGCACCACCCTTTTCTAGAGGTTCCAATCTGTCGTGTACTGTTACGACTGATTGGCACCTCTGCGGCCGCCGTCAGCTTGGCACCGCGACAGATTGGCACCACCCCTTTCTCGAGGTTCCAATATGTCGTGTACTGTTACGACTGATTGGCACCTCTGCGGCCGCCGTCAGCTTGTCACCACGCAGATTGGCACCACCCCTTTCTTCAACGCAGTTTTCTGCGTGCAATATTGAGTGGAGCTGGAATATTAATCCAATCCTTCTCTAAAGTCAATCAATACTACACCTGTTCCTCGTGAATGAGATTTAACTACTTGCAGTATTCAAGTAGAGACGGTAAATGTACAAAAAAGATGGTAAGTGGTAACCATTTACCATATTTTTTTGTGTATTTACCATCTTGTAACAGTATAAGCGTAAATATATGTTTTTAATGTTATAAGACGTTTCTTTTATTTACTTTCCATCTAAATAACGTACATTATAAATTACGTTAAAACGTTAAACGTTAAAATATAGTTCTTTAATTTAAAGTCAATCACTTCAACAGTCATTCTATAGATTCTTGTGTAAACCATATTAATAATACTGCAAAGGGCAGACGTATCAAACTGTTACGACTTCCCGAAACATTAATCAAATTTTAAGTTGATTCAAGTTTTGGAACGGTCAGAGTGAGGCAGAGAGTCTGTCAATTATCACTAATCGTCTTGTTTTCCGGGTCCGACTCCTATTGTTGGGGCGTACGTACATCCACGGAAACAAGAGATACTGACTCATAATTAATATGTTCAGTATAAATATGTAGCTTGTGCAACTTTTTATGATCTACAAAAACAAATATCATTACGTTTTTGGTCATGTTTTCTTTGACATTTTATATATCAAAGTTTTTATATCAAACTTGAAAAAAAGATTTCTATGATATGCAAAAGCATTAAAAGTTATAGCATTTACCAACAGGGTGCAGTACTATATTTTTTTTGCATTTATGACAACAGCTAATTTGAACTAAGCAGCAACAAAATGCTGTGCTACTCCATGTGAACTGTCAAAGTAGGATTGTTTACAGTTATGGTTATGTTTTCAAGTTAATAAATCATTTGTGATATTGTGTGATTTGATTTTTTTTTCTATTATTTATGTGCAGTGGTAAAACATTATGGCTATGGTAGATGTGTTATAAAGTACTATAGCATAGCGTAAATTTAAAGAAACAAATTTAATTTTACCAAATCGTGTCCTTCCCTATTACAAAAGCAAAGCTTGAGGATAACTGCAATAAGCACTTTATGCTTATTTGCTAACCCCGTACGAAGGACGGGTACACTGCTAGTACTATTTAAAACCAGGGATAACGTTACCTATAATAATTAAGACTTTTTAGTTATATATTAGAAAGTTGAAATGAATTATTTTACTGTGAAACCTTTCAAATTTGCGAATTTTTAAGCGTATAATAAGTAGTTGAATTTTATTTTTATTTTATCTACTTGCCAACGGACTTTTGCTCATTATGACTAGATAGCCTATCTATATATAATAACAATGAAAGGAATGTCAATTGTAACAATAATAAGAATAAAGTATACATGTGAAAAACATGGACAAAGAACAAACTAAAAGTAACGATAAATAAATGCATAGTTGAATAAATAACTAATAATAAATAGTTTCGATAACTGTTTAATGGAAACCTAGACAGTCGCAAAATATTTAGGAATCAGCCTATTATTAGGCCTATTTTGATAGAATATGTGTCCATAGGGTCAATCGCACCTTTAGGTGGAATACCACCACATAAACTTACATTAATTGTATTTTTTATGTTGATCAGAAACAAATCTAGGGTTAAGTTTGGTCAATTGGATGCCTTTAGTTTACACTAATTTTGTTAAACCTTTACAAAAGGAGTATACACTTAGAAATAATAACCGGGTCGGGATGGTTTAGTGGTTTTTACCAAGAACTGAGCTTACCTCAACACACCTTCATTTGCCTTTTCATATTTGACGAAGACAATTTCAAAATTTTAATCAGCGAAGCCTATTTATGACCATTAACCACAAGACCAAACACCAAAGCTACCTTAGTAAACCAGTATTTATTCACAAACAATTATATGTTTGCTGCATTACAGAGTTAAACCTCTGGAGTGAATAAATTATTTATTGAAAATAACGTCAACAGAAGCAAACGATGATAAACAAAAAACTTGTTTACACAAAAGATATCGTGTACAGGGATATTTATTCTGACACATAGAAAATATAATTCTTACAAAAATTTGTTTTACATTTGAGCGCTTTAGGGACTTATGCATGTGGTTTAAGTTTATGCATATTGTAATATGTCATATGTACTGTAATATGTGTATTTTTTTATAAACCTGAATGATCAGTTCAATGATCAGTATGGATGATAATTAAAAGTTCAACGCGAAATGCTGGAAGACCGAATTACAATTTCTTTACCTACTATGTAACATTTCCCGGGAGGCAGCAGGTGTTCAAATAGTTTCAACCCTAGGTATTCCGAAACGGACCTGATGGCATTTCCGTTCTTCCTAGGATTGTTGTTGATGGGTTTATGAAAGTATTCTAATTTTCTAAAGAGTTTGTATGTCTACACGAATGACACATGTTCTTCGTACAAGCGAATAACCTTTCTAATATATTTCTCAGAAGTTTCAATTTTATGAAAAACCTTTCATGACTTTCTAGTTCACGTTGATATAGTCAGGAGTCAATTTCTTTCAGTTCGATTACATCGTAAATATTTTAATTAAAGGTACCGGCTTTTTTTGCAACCTAGGCAACTAAAAATTTTTGGGTTTAGTTTTGAAAATTAGCCGTTGTCATCAATTTAAACAATTAATAGTACTGCACCCTGTTGGTAAACCTTATATCTTTTTAATGTTATTTAATATCATAGAAACAACTTGTGTAGTTGAAACAGGTGGCAAAACTATTTTATTCCTGCTCGTAAAAATTCAAACAAATCCCTTTTCGTAAGGAAGAAACCACAACTACTTCTTGAGTGCAAAAACCGCCAAACGTCTGCAAGAAACTCGCCAAATGTGTAATGGCCCTTTTAGAGTGATTTTTTCATTACGCTTTTGCTACCAGATAGCATGTTTATAGAATGATTTTTTTAAACTGATTAAGCATTGTAGTTTGAATCAGATGTGGCATTAGTTAGTGAATAAGGATTCTTCCATTTCGTGCTTCGTGGAATATACAAAATATCACAGTCAGGGCCCACAGTAAAATATGTAACAATTGCTACTAAAGATTTTTGCGTAAGACGAACGTACTATTTGTGATAATCAACAGCTTGAGCGAACAACTGTTTGTAAGAATAATGCTGCTACCTGGTTGCTACTTACTACTGCACTAAAAGAAAGAAACTTCACTTTTCACGTTAATTTTCACGGGTTTAATAGCTTTATTGTTGTTATACTTTTCCGATGAGCTCGGTTATCTACGGAGGCTTGATCAATTGGGGCTCAGATTATCGTGAGTCTGCATATGCTGTATTGGGGAAACCTAACCTCATGTTCAAATTTAATGTTAGAAAAGTCATTATTACATGTACCATACCATGTTTACTCATATTAACTCAGTGTCTTACTTACAAAAAAAAATGATTTCCATATTAAAGTTAATTAAAATCATTGAAACCCCTTTATTGACAGTACAGTGTACAGTACACTTAATACGAGTACCGTATATCAATTCACTACTGACATAATATGTGCGGCAAATTTAATCTAAATCTGGCCTGGTTTACCTTAGCTATTATTTTCCTCGTGGTTCAATAACCTGGCTTTAAAGTCGGGGCGTCCTCCCCCCCATAACAGGTAGACGGGCAATCCTAATTCCTTGTTGACAAACAACAGTGTCTTTGTTACGGGCGACCACCAGGGACTGCTGGCATCCTCACGCTATTCAAATTACGGAGATTTCTATATTTGAGTCTGCAAGTTATGTGGCATTTCCAACTGTCAATTTGGTCTTCAACATCAACGTTGACATTAACAAACGAGCGGACGTACAGAGAATTTGAGGAAGCCGGAAAACTCCACGCTGGGAGGGTTTCGAATATTTTTTCAAGCACCTTTTATAAGATGATCCTTTTTTGAAATAGGACAAGGCCATAAATAAAAACTAGCGTCAATGCTGTGACCCTTGAGGCATTTAGGGGTCGTTTTTTATTAATGACAGTTCAGTTAACTACACCACACCATCTGTTTCTCAATCCTAATATTTGTAAAGTAGGCCTACTGTTAGGACCAAGCCTTGCTCAGTAGTATTTTGATTTCGACTAGTTTTTGTTATTACTGTTGATCAAGATCAAGATTCCTTAAATAAAGCGTTGGCCTACTAGGAAAACACATGCAAATTGTTAATGTTAACACGAAAAATGATTAATATAAAACGTATTTTATTGTTATGTACAGAAACATTGAGCGAACTGTACATTACAAAATAGATGACCCGGCGAACTTTGTACCCCATAAAAGTAAAAAAAAAACCAAATCAACCGGCCACCTTTATAAGCCTTTTAAAAAACAATCACAGACAACATAAAACAGCTGAAAATGACTTTCAATTACATTACCTGTCAAATGTTTAATCAGCTGTTTCGAAAATATTTAAATTAATGTATGCATATGGTCAAAATCCATCATATTTTTCTTCATACGCATAACATACATATGTGGGGCTTAGCCCTAAATTTAAATACTGAACTGAAGATACATGTGTTAATCGGGTTAAAGACGAATCCAACAAATCATAAATCATTAAAAAGATCCAGCCGGTCTCGAGTTACAAACTGCTTAACTAACACGACATCGTGGCATGTAGCCTATATCTAGATGCATACTAAGAAAGTGTTTAAAAGTATTTTTTTCTCAAAGTCCTGATATGAGGTAGAAAATCCATCATGGCGACCACTTTCAATTTCCATAGCTTTATATATTTTAATTCACGTAAATTTCACGCCTAAATAACCCCATTTCAGAAGATTTGCATACAGTATTCACTTTAACCATACCTCGAGTTATACATTACCTGATTTTAGAGTTTTGGTCCAAGAAGGAAGTACCGGTAATTATTTTATAGGGAAGGCCTACTTGCGTGCAACCGCATCTTGTTTACAAAAAGGTAAATTAAGTAATAAATTACAGCATCTCAAATATAACATAATTTATCACTCTATAATGCATAAAAAATATCATTTCATTGAAATAATATTAGTTAACTGAATGATAAATTGTCATATCTTTGACAAGCTGTAACTTCTGAATGAAAAAACCCTTTTTAACCAGGTTAACGCACACCCCCCTTCCGAAAAATGACTGCAAGGTTTCATTCAATTGTGCCAAATACTTTAGTAGGTATCAGACGTTTTCCAAATTATAAACTTAAATTTAATGGCATAATATTAAAAGCCTTGAGGAACTGTAACTTTGATTAGATGGACCATTTACGAAGCGGTTTGTGCTGTTAAAGTTAATGTTATTATCAATGTGTATACATTAATTGACATGCATCAAGTATTGACACGTTTCTGCTTTCAAACATCAGACTAGTAAGTAAAACGAAAAGGTGGGCCTATTGAGGGCAGCGGTGCCAATCTGTCGTGTACTGTTACGACTGATTGGCACCTCTGCGGTCGCCGTCAGCTTGTCACCACGACAGATTGGCACCACTCATTTCTCGAGGTTCCAATCTGTCGTGTACTGTTACGACTGATTGGCACCTCTGCGGCAGCCGTCAGCTTGGCACCACGACAGATTGGGACCACCCCTTTCTCCAGGTTCCAATCTGTCGTGTACTGTTACGACTGATTGGCACCTCTAGGAGCGGTGCCAATCTGTCGCGGTGCCAATCTGACGCGGTGCCAATTAGACGCGTACCCGTATTGATTGACTATAAATTCTTGATATTAATTTAACCATGACGTAGGCCAAGGAAATAGTGAAGGTAACTTATTGGATAGCCACTCCAATCTAGTCTACTGTTGTTTGCATACTTACAGGTAACTATGGGCTTTTTGTCCATAATTGAAACCACTCCAGTTTCTTCAGTTAAGCCATTTAGTACCAAACTTGTCCTTTGAGTCATAATGATTAAGGCCAACTGTCTGAAGGTAAAAGGAATATTTGTCTATTGACACTTTAACTATAACCTCAAACACCCCATTATCATACTAAAGCTCAGCTATCAGCTTGTATAATATAACAGCCAAAGTCAGAACCGAAGAAAGATATTTACATCACAAACAAAACACTGTTATCTCCTAAGTAAATGATATGGTATAGCTTTATTACGTTAAATCAATGCATTTTCACATAACTTTACGTACACAAACCAGCAAACCACTTATTTATCTCTTGTTCAGCCTCACAATTCGCATTCACTCACTTCAATTCGACTGACTTGACTTGACAGACAATCGGAAATTTGGAATTGACACTTGACAGTCTCACGAAAAAAACATGAAAAAACACAAAATATCACATTTTTTTCACAAACATCCAACTAAGTGCCACATAGAGTATAAAAAATAAATATAAATAATTAGGCCTACTTCATAGTAAAACGGTAAAACTATCGATTATAGTAACAACATATTTAGAAAGTTTCAAATTCAATAATTACCATTATTAGAATAGTTTATTATTAGGTATGCCTTTATTGGTTTCATTCAAAATTCAATTTTCATAAACAATGAACATGTTGGATACTGTGTATAAGTTAATCTTCAACCCTTAACCGCGCGCGCGGGGGTATGACATATCCCTGCGTACAATAATTTTGTAATAATTTTACAAGTATGGTGGCAACCCTAGGGAGCATAACAGTTAGCTGCCTCTAAAATAGCATATAATTATATGCTATCATCTAGCCGCAGCCTAGCAGGGTTTTTAGTCTTGATAGAGTCATTGACCTGTTATCACCACTCTGGGTCTGGCATACCCCCACGCGCATGCTTGTGTTACCAGTACTGTGTTCATTGGGGGGTCTAGTTTATTTATTTATTTTTACGGCAAACACCATTTTTTACAATAGTTTTAATTGTGATACATGCGACAAGATGCTTATTACATGCTTATAAATGTTGTACAGATTGGGGTACTGTAGTGTACCCCAGTTCGCAGTAAAGTGTCTCAGTTTTATTTACAATTAGTTTTAATAACTTTATAACTTTTTTAATTATAACTTTGAAAGTTTGCAAAAAAAATTAGCATCTGTAAACCAATTGGATGGAAATGTCCAACCATATAGAGTCCACTGAAGGCACTGATCTAGCCTCACAGTGCAAAGGCGTGATGCACTGTCTGCCTTGGACAAAAAGACACCAAGATCAAATTTAAGTGTAAAACCTTAAAAAAAAAAACCAATGTCCCAGCATCCAGGGACAAATGCAAAATATTTGTGAAATGGAAATGTGTTTATAAGGACTTCTAAACCAACCACTGGACGACAATGTTTTTAAGAAAAACACACATTATCAAAGAAAGTTTTTTTGTATATATTTTGTACAGTATTTTCTATAAACCGGGAAATGTATTAATTCATGAAATATTTTTACTGCTTCTACGGTTTTTTACAA
Source organism: Macrosteles quadrilineatus (assembly GCF_028750875.1). Classification (NCBI taxonomy): domain Eukaryota; kingdom Metazoa; phylum Arthropoda; class Insecta; order Hemiptera; family Cicadellidae; genus Macrosteles; species Macrosteles quadrilineatus. Next base: position 72,088,639 of record NW_026542597.1, read on the forward strand.
GTATTATACTTTTGTAAAGTTAAAAATAATATTTGTTTGCAATTAAAACTTGTTTAACTACGATTTTCCCCTCTTTAACACCATTATTACATTTCCTCATGAATAAATTAATTAAGAGTTCAAACTAATATTTTCAGATCAGTTAAAGAATATGGTAGGATCATAAAATTTATGTAACAATATGAGAAAATGAATATATGTATTATATTACGTCTAAAGTTCAACCTCAAAGGATTAAATATCAAAAAGTTTTTTTTTACTTAAAACGAGAGCGCGCGCTTAAGGTTAAAACCAATAAAGGTGTGCAAGTGTGTTTTTTTTTTTTTTATAGATAAACCTTTGGACTTAAAAATTTTACATACCAACGCCCACCCTAACATTCTTCTGGTTGGGGATTCCAACTTACCTGATAATAGATGTACTGACACTGATAACTACGTTTGATCCAACATATCTTCCAATTCTCAATTTAGCTTACCTTTTTGAACTTCAGCAATTAAATGTCACAAACAATGACCTGCAGTTCTACTGGATATGGTTTTTTTCAACATTGGAGCATGTTGAGGTTACTCAGGCTTTGGATCCTTTGGTCCCCGTTGAATCACATCTCCCTTCCCTTAACATCAAAATTAAATGCCCCGATTCCCGGGTAGATCAAGGTCAAGAAACATAACATACAAGCTATAGACTTGTATGTAGTACAGTTGTAGACAGTAGACATACTAGTCTACTTGTATGTAGACTAGTATATACATAATATATTTTTACAAGAGCAACAAGGAAAAAATATTCAATAATCTACAAAATTGGCGGAGTATCCACTACTGAGTTGTGCTGACGACATGGAATCGTCATTTACGGCTTTTTGTTCTGAGCTAAACTCCCTAATAAAATCATTCACTTCACTAAAATGTCTTGGTTAATCTACATTTCCTTGTCGGTTTTCTCAAGACTTGGAATAGACCAATTTTAGAAAAAAACCTACTTCATATCGAGATTACAAAAGACAAAAGGACTTTTAACTTACAAATATAATGGATTTCTGTCTTGTACGGAAAGAGCTCACTGAGGTTTGCTACCAAAACTACATCAATGGGGTAGAAGACTCCATGCAAGAAAAGATTAAAGCCTTCTGATGACGTCACATTAAGAACACCAAGAAGACGTCCAAGACTGTCTGTATATATTCGATGTACCTGAACTGAATGATGAAACTGACAAAACACATCAGCACATCTGCAGACTTTTTGCCAAACATTAATTTTCTTGTCTTGAGACCTTGACAAAAACTGTTTCGGCCTGAGTGATTGATGGCCTATACTTATCGTCATACTGCAACTTTTCTTCGATCCAAATTGTTCACAAAATAAATACCCCCACCGCAGCAAACCTTTACAAACTAGCTCCTAAAATGGTTTGCCTTTTTTTATACAATCAGCCTTACATTTATTTAGATGGAATATGTATTATTACCCTGCTAACATGTTTTTAACATTATCACTAGAGTTTTTTACATTTAATTTAATCTAAAAACCACCAATGCTGTTAAAGGAGTTAGGTTACGAATACAATTATGCATTTCATGAGTTGTCTTAATATTTCAATAATGGGGTATATATTACCAGACATACAACATATTGTGTGTAGATAAACACAAAAAAGTTTTCATCATGATGCAATAATACTTTTCCTCTACTCCAGTTAGTTCTTTTTGCCCCAAGGAGATGAAGTCCCTTAAGTCACACAGCGCATGAGAAAAACTATAATTACATCAGCAAGAACATTCTAAAATATTAAAACCAGATTAAGCTGGATTTGCCTAAACCACTTTTTTGTTATTCAGGGTGGGAAAAACAAAAGTATTGCTAAATAAAAACACATATTCAAATTGTGGTAGCTATTTTATTAAAACATCTTTGAAATATAAAAAAGGAAGACAAATCTTAACAATTATTATATACAGTTAACATTATAATAATACTATTTAACAAACTAAACAATGCATTTTAGTTTTGAATAAGCAGTTTTTAGAAATTATTGCTGAAAGTAAACATCCTTATTTTTTCCACTTACACAGTAAATTAATCTACGAGTACATCCTAAAATATGAGGAAAATTAATATAATTTTAAAGAGGGGTTATTGTACAGCGTATTAGCAGTCTACCTAAAGTTTCTAAATTTTTATTAACTAATATCACAATATATTTTATCACGGATTTTAAAACTTGCATGTATTTATTTGACTTTAACTAAACAAAATATTTAATTGAACAATTAATGCACAAAACTACAACCATCCTTTAAATATATATTAGATTCGGAAAAAAACAGAAAATCATACTAATAACTGCAGATTATTTATTCTAAAATAAGCATCGTAGTAAAACATATGAAAAATGCAAAGATAAAGATCAACAGTTGAATAATATTAAATAACAATCATCACTCTTAAAAAAATAAACTAATTGACAAAACAGTTATAAAATAGTTGTAAAATGTGATGGATGGATTTTTGTTAAGATAGAAAACAGTAGACTCAGAAAATAATCACACACACAAGAAATATGCAAGACGTGCAACATCCTGTAAATGAACAAACATTATTGGATAACGTAAAATCAGTGCTTAAAATCATCAAACAAAATTCACCATATTTTATACCTATTCAAAAACTAACTGGTGAATACTAAAAATACACGCGAAAGGAAAATCAAAATAATAACATAGGGACATTTCAAAAAATCAGTGAATTTAACATTTCAATAAACCAAAGATTTTTTTTTATTTATTGTATACCTCACAAACAAATAGTGTGAAAGAATCTATAAAATAATACTGTTGTTTTCACAACTTAGTAATACTTATTTATTCTTTTGATTTGCTTTATGGATGAGACTTGGCTGATTAAGAAATTGTTTACTAAATTAATACAGTTCAGTGATCTTACTTGAGAAATCACATTACAAGGGCTTAAAATAGGTACACAAATAACAAATTAATCAAATCCAAAATGTTGAACTTCAACTTAAGTTAAATGTATATTGAAATTAAAGCAAATTTTGCTTTAAAAAGGTCGACCACTAAAAACAGCAGAGACTTGTGTTCAATTACAAATGGGTCTCAATCCTGGGATGCCAGTCAGTTTTTATGTAACGGCTTACTTTTAGGGCCTGGGATTACAGGGTTAACAAAACCAATAGTACAGTAAAGCGTCGAAAATCCGAACGTAAAAAATCCTAACCGCTCCTAGTTAAAATATTGAACTAGCACAGAGACATCAGATGTTTTACAATTTTTCGGGCCATGCAGTCAGCGCCCGGTGGGGAAATGAGTGAATGCACCGAGCCAGTCAGTGTTTTGTTCGTTTCCGTAGTATAAACTCTATATATTTTTTCAAGAAACAAACTGCAGTAATGTACTGAAAATATAATAATATTTAATAGTATTTCTTCAAATAGATTTATGATAGATCAATCTCATGATGAGTATGTAGAACCTCCATTAACTGTCACCCTTTTAATCGTCACTCTCTGTTATCCGTCACTCCGCTACAGTACATAGATTATTTTTAAATGTGATTTTATTCCACTGTACGAACATCAAACAAGCACAACATACAAAATAACAGTTCTTTATTACTATTGTATACAAGTAATTTAAATCTATTAATGTATTATTCACTTGTACATGTATCAAAACCTATTAAATCAACTTACTGTTCAGGTTTATAACAGGATTTCTGTTATCTGTCTATTTGCTTATCCGTCACGCTCCCGGTCCCAAGGGTCAATAGAGGTTCTACTGTATATTGATTTCTCTTAAATCTAACTCTGAAGAAGGCAAAAGGACAAAATATCTGTGTTACATCGTGTGACCTTTTTGTGTACAGATTAACTCTCATTTAAAAATCTTCAATCAGCCATGCCACTTTCCCTTAAAATCTTACTTTTACTTTTGTCACATGCCTGATTCCATTAACACAATTTAAAAAACGAGAATAATATAGTACACTCTTGGGCAAAAACACACAAACATCACTTTTCCAACCTGTTCTGGCTAGTTTGAGTGTTGAACACGCGTCCAGGGAACACCCTGAGGATGGTGGAGGTGTGCTAATGTCACCGAGCCGGGTATATGACAAACAACGACAACTGAAACAGGCTCAACAGACAGCCTACGATGTTGGGGTACTGAAAATGACACAACACGGTTAATCTTTGGAAGATTATAACTATAAACACTTGGTTTGAGAATATTTGCTCTATTGTTAGACTCGTTTGCTTACCTTTGACTTTTCTTTAACTGAATAATTTAAAACTCTCTCTATGCGTAGTAAAATGGAGAAATCCTCTAACAATAAAGTAATGAAGGATAACCAAAAGTCAAGGCGATGGAACAAATGTAACAATAACAATAGAATAATGGTTTCAGTTGGATTAACTACATTAAGACAATTTTAAATTTATTTTAGGAATCACAAGCATCAGTAAACCTTTGTGTTTTAAATTTGGATAGGCCTATAAGTTAACCTACAAAATTTCATATTTTCTGTATAAAAGATTAGGTTTGTATTGACATTCCAATGTTTAAATTAAATTGATTCCAAACTCAAACCAATTTTGAATTTGTATCACACGTTTAATACCTAAATTGTTTCAAAAATAACCAAAACCAATATCAATTAAGACATTTTATATTACTGTATCATAAAAATCTTTTTGATATTTATATTGTAGAAAATTGATAAATCTAGCTTTAAATAGTTTCAGACCCGATAACTATTGCAATTGGAACTAGCAAGTCTAACAGTAGTCATTTATGTAGGCTAATTCATTTATTAACAAGGGGATTAAGAGGAATATTATTGTAAAGATTGAAATGTATAATTTATGTAATAACATACGGTACCAATTTATTGCCACACACAGGCAAATGGGAAATATTAAACTCAGTTGTCTCTTTAAATAAACGTGTGAGGACACATTTTTAAAAATAAATTCTTGATCAGCATAGTACTAGTACCTGTTATTAAATTTACGGAGATTAAATAAAAATACGTCTAATAACACTTCAAACCTATATTATTTACGCCTATGCTGTTAACTTACAAGACATGGTAGTGGTGATCGATTGTGATTAGACACTCCAATCATCATGAGACCCGTTAGGCGAATGAATGTCATGACATTTTTAGTTACTTTGCTTAAATTTTTTTCAGTGATCCAAGAAAAATAATGGTAGGCTAAATAAAACTAATAAATTACCTGGATGATCGGATTTTCCAATATAATGCCATACAGGAACCATTGAAAAGAAACGAGGAAAGTCATCAAGATCATTGGGAATGGTAAACTCTCAGCGCTTTTAACCCTCAGTACATATGCCTGGTAACAGAAAAATGTCATTAGTCCTTCAGCATAACCAGTAGGCTTAAGTAGTCGGATGAATCCAGGCCTACGCCCTTCCTTATGCTCCTTTCACACTTAGGTTTTCTACGTCGAGTTTACTGACTGTATGGCAAGCCTGGGACGGAGGCGTCGTCCTGTTGTCCAGCTACTAGGAGGTCACGAATTGTGGATATTTATAGGCACGCACTGTAGATGTGATACTCCCTTGTGTGGATTAACGTCTGCACTAATATGTACAACGAGTTCCGCAGTGCTATCCTGATAATTAGACCAATTCGTTAATTACTAGGCAAAAATGTGGTTCGGATTCCACTATAAACTGTAGGTCTCATAGTTGCCATTGGCTGTATGGGCTATTAATTCACATCTGTGTCTAAGGAACATGTTTGCCTTAGTCACTAACAAGACTACACGATCGCGCCACTCATCCTACACTTATCTCATCTCCATTCATACCTGGCTTAAAATACCTGTATGGTCGCAATGGCGAAATGTCATAAGGAAGTATTAAAGTAAAGCCATTTAGGCCAGTAAATAACACCCCCGCAGTGAGGGGAAGGGGCACCGAGGACTAGGGGGCTCTGAGATACGATTGTGATCGCTCACTGCAATCGCAGAAAAAAGGTGTGATCGCTCACTGCAATCGCAGAAAAAAGGTGTGATCGCTCACTGCAATCGCAGAAAAAAGATTACTTTGTTTTCGTGACCGTGGGAGACGAAGATGATGTCTACAAGACCAAAGAAGGTGTTCATGATTTTGCCGCAATCAGGGGAAAGAATTACAATGTTTCCGTTACCGCCAGTGACGAAGATGATATTTTTAAGACCGCCGATGATGTAAAAGTTCATGCCGCGATCATGAAACTTGATGATGATTTATCCATGACTAAGGGAGACGCAATCAACACGTCTGCGAGATTTTTTGGATTTGGCAGTGATCACGGCTTTTGTGGAGATAAACAAATAAAACATAAATGGTAAAGTTTTGATGGGGGGAGGTGCACCATACACATGTACTGCAAAGGGGGGGGGGTGCTGCTCAATGTACTTACGCCACTGATCTAGCCTGAAGCAATGTGTAAAATGTAATAAATTATAGGAAGGGGGTAAAGGGTAAAAAGTTACCATGGCTACAGGGTTTTTGACGTAGTAAAGGGAACAAAGAACGATCAGATTTCAAAACCCAAATCAAAACTGTAAATGGTTGGTTATTACATTCTCATACCAGATTTGTGAGTGGAGCGCTGAAGAACATTATGGTGGTGCTGCACGCTACCAGACCTAGATGTGTCCTGGCCACAGTTATATCTGACACCCAGTAGGCATAGAGCCTCACCGACACCATTACCATCAGCACTGCCATCACCTGCTTAACAACTGCATTCTGAAACATACAAGAATGACAACTGTTGTTCATCTATAATGTGTAACATATTTACTGTAGTTTACAACTCTTAGACGGCAACATATTGTGTAAAACTTGTAAACTTGTGGTGTGTTGCTAGCCTGGTGGTTAGTGTATGAGAGTTATTGTGTGAATAGGACGGGCTTAATCCTATCATGACCAAACAATGAGTTTCTTTTTCTTTCACAAATTTGCACTGGAAAAAAATAACCAATGTAAGCATTTGAATGTAACAAATTAAAAATTTTAACCAAGGTTCTGAAACAAAATTTCTTAAATCGATGCCGTTTGAATTGTGCAATTGTGTAACAACTTTGTCACAGGTTTGGGTACAGTGGAACCCTTCATATCTGGCCACCATGGGACTGAGCCCTGGCCAGATAACAATTTAGGTGCAAACCAGCCATTTAAAAAACCATAGTTTATCCCTAATAAACTGTAATCGATAAATTTAGTCAAAAGTAGTGTTTAAGTCTCGTTTGATTATATAAAAATATAAATGTTAGTAAAATTATAGACAAATAGAATAAAAATAGACTGTCAAAGGAAGGTTCCTCGATGTGCCGCTAGAGCGTGCTCAGTGTTTGATTCACTGCCGTCGTCGGCTCCTCGCCACATGCAACCAGCAGACGCTGCAGTGGTGTGCGCCGTAACTACATGGCCCTCCTAGCGGTGGACGCTACAACATATGCTCACCGCAGCACTACTGTCTAAATTTAATTTTTTTCTCTATGGTAAAATCAATGGAAATTTTTTATCCGTAGAAAAAATTGGTTTTTGACTAAATATTACAATTAGCCCATTGTACTGTACTAAACACATTGAAAATTATCAATTACTATTTAAAGGTCAGGCAAGCCTACTGTACTAGCGCAATCTAAACTGAGTACTCGTAACCACAGTTCAATATAAACATACAGATAGGCTGTGAGAGCATCCAAGTCGCAGGGACTAGTGCTTGCAACTAAACTACGCATTTGTGAGCTGTACAAAATACCTCTCAGTACTGACTTCTGAGAAGAGGTTTACGGCTTAAAAGCTACACAGAAAATAATTTTAATATTTCTACACTATATTTAATAAACTTGTTACGCTCAGTTAACCAAGAGTACTGGTCCCATCGTTGAAGTTAAGAGTAAGCTCAGGTTCAGGTTGTCATTAAAAATAGGCGTTAAAAAAATTATACATGCTAAAATTCATACTAACCTTACGCAAAGTGTAGGTGTAGAAAATAAATATGTAGCACATAAATAGTATCGTTCCAACGCTGTTGACTAGGACAATACTGGAGTCATCAATCAACAGTCCGTAACTTAACCAGAGGCCACACCTAGGCAATACAATTACAATTGTAAAAGATATGGTATTAGATTAGTTACATAGGACTATAATTGTAATATTCAGTATTTATTTGAATATTAAGGTTGCATTATGGCATTGATGTTTGGGTAGGGAAGTCTACCAATGGTCAAAGATAATACACAAACATAGGCTATATTTTTGTACCTACATTATTCATTATATAAAAAGTGAAAAAGTGTTGCTTTTATTTTTACCCTATCAATTATTGTTTTTTTTTTTAGATGAAATCAAAAGTATTATATATATTGTGAAATAAAAAAAATCTTGCTTTTGGAAAGACCAAATTTTTTAAATTAAAAAAAAAGTTTTAAATGTTTTGACTTTTGACGATTGTCATGAACTTTGTACATAGTTTTAACGACAATTTTCAGTTTTCGTTATTAACTTCCCACCTAAAAAAAACTTAAATTTTCAAAAAAAAGTTTTTTTTAACGTTTTCAAAAAAACCTTTGAAATCTTTTCTGAAAAATAAAATGTACGTACGACAAAAATCCGGCGACAAATTGCAGACAAGATACATCACTAGTTGTTCCTTTCTGGACGAACTTATTGCACACCAACCTGAAAAAATCAATGCAATATTACTGTATACTAATTTTTTATGATATAACATCTTGAGAGTATTAATTGCAAAGCAATGAGACTTCTAAGTACACTTCAGTTAACTGGCAGTTTAAAAAATCACTTAAAACAATGATCATAAAAAAACACCACGCAACGCGCAACAGATTTATCCACTGGTTGTTACAAAAAGTAATAGGTAACAAAATTTAATACACACAATTACTTCTTGGTCACATTTACAAAATCATGATAAGCCGTCTGCGATTTTTTTAAGGGTTGGCATAAGTGATGGCTGATACCAATACAATTTTTTTAAATAGTTTTATTTTCTGAATGGATTAGTTATACTACTTCTTTTAAAATATCCTTCCATTCTTGACTACTATTTCTTTATGTCCTCCCATATAGTATTTTTAAGGTAGGCCAATGTGTTTTTCAATTAAAGAAAAAGTTAATGCAACAATCATCAGTTAATGAATCAGGCATGTGACAGAAAAATATAGGTATGATTTTAAGGAAAAGCGGCAAAGATAGTTCAACACGATTAGGTACCTAAGATATGAGGGCTCAGGTTCTTCATCTGTACACAAAAAAAGGACCTAACACAGATATTTTGTCCTTTTGCCTTCATCAGAGGTTAGATTAAAGAGAAATCAATACAGTAGAACCTCTATTGACCCTCGGGCCTGGCAGATAAGCGAATAGGTAGATAACAGATATCAATGTTATAAACCTATTACAGTAAGATGATTCAATAGGTTTTGGAAGAAATTAGTCCCAGTACAAGTGTTGTAAATACACACAGAAAAAACAGTTATTTAGTTGTAAATACATATTTATATTTAAATAATTATATGCAAGAGTAATACAGAACTGTAATTTTTTAGGTTGTAATTGTTTAATGTTTGTTCATAATAAAATTGCATTTAAACTAGTTGCATGATTGTGGTACCTAATAGCGGTAATTTTCAGGTTGCCCTATCTTCGCAGACGTTTTGGGTATCGGTATCGGAATACATTTTTTACGATCGATTCTCAATACCGATTTCCAGGTATTGGTGGTACAGTATCAAGAATTGACACATCACAAGCTAGCATTGTAACTTACGCGCCAGACAAGAACTGTAGAATTGTGCTGATTGAAGCAGTAGTTGCAATCATTTCTTTATGATCAGATAACTGGAACCCTTGGCTCAAGTTCCCTGGACCAGGACCTGATAAGGAAAAAAATAGTTAGCCTAGTTACTTACATCGGGACATTATTAGTAGCATTGACCGTTAGACTTTAATTTTTTTAAAGTTAAATGAACCACTGTGATGACTGTGATTGAGCTATTGTCATAACTGTACGATCTCTTTTAGTTGTATTAGGGTAGAAAGACTAGCGAGAGCAACACGAACGGGAGCTCGATCATTTCCAAGATACAACGATCACATAAGACCTAGATGGAGCACGTTGGCCACGACGTGAAGCCAGTATTTTTCCTTAATCTTCACCAAAATGGTGGCTGCCGGCTGTGATGTGCCCTAATAGCGGGCGCAACTAATTAAATTAATCTGTGACAGATAATATGAGGTTAGAGTCACTATTGTTAACAATAAGTTGTCTTTTCAGGTTTGATTAAAAGTTAGTGTATATAACAGAAATCGTTAACTGATAACATCAAACTATGTCATGTATGCTCTCTTCAATAATATCTTACCTGAATTATGTCAAAGAAACAGGTGGAGTAATAAGTTAGTTCAATAATTGTTTAGCACTCGAATTGTTACCAGTTTGTTGGTGCCAATCGGAAAAACAGGCTTTTAAGCCGGGTTAACACTATACCAGTTGGTGAGACTGTTGTCTTCGCCAATTGTCATCACATGATTGTTGATGGCTACCGGTAGTTGTCCTCAGTCTATCCCTGGAGACCACTGAATTTTACCACGATTGTGAGGGTATTTGGCAAGGCAGTTGGCATGAAGAGTTTACACGAAGCTAATAATTTCATACCAGTCAGTTTGTCTTCTGACGATTGTCTCGCCTAATGACATCGTGTAGACCCGGCTTTAGCAAAGCATTTCTAAACAGTTAATTGTTTGTAAGAAGACCCAGATAGATTTGCCATTAAAACTTCTTTCAAATTTTATATGGTACATTATTATGTGATCATGGTACTAGGTATGTGGACCTGAGAGCGAGGAACGGAGGTTTCCGGTCTGAAATGTGATCATGGTATGTTAAGATTAATAAAATGGTGTGTTAGTGTTACCTAAACTTTGTGTTTGATTTATACCAGACTGCAACAAAATACTTCCTCCAAGGCATAAAAATAAAACCCTTTGTTAAACTTATATAACCGGTGAAATAGTTTAAGACTAGTGAACATCTAAATAAGTATGAGGCCTACCAAATATTTTTGTAATTTTTACCACTAAAACTGACCTGCATCAGGGATATCAATGAAGTCCAGAGACATGCTTCAAACTCAGATATATCAGCACAATACTTTTATATCAGCACAAGGAATCATCACCAAACTGAAAATTTGATCAAGTAACTTATTTGAGGCTGTACAATTTAAAACTATGGTAAAATAATGAGTACCTACCTACATGAATAAATTAGTAAGCTAAGTTAGCCTATATATCCTACTGATATTATTAACTAGCGGTTACCCGGCATGCGTTGCCGCGCTAAGAACTATTATTTTAAATGGTAATTTGTTCTTTACGACAAATAATAAAAATGTATACCTACCAAAACAAACAGAAAATATTTATTTTAATTAATTGCCAGTGGATAAACAATGTTTTTGTTTTTTCATTAGGTGTATTAAATATGGTAAGTCTTTAGGCGTACCTAGCACCACCTGAGCCCGCAACATATAAGCTGTCCGTGTGAAAAGCATGCATTTTCTAAATTTAAACCGGCAAGTCAGGGATTGCCCTTGTTCCTTATAATGGTGATTACGATCGAAAGCAAGTCGCAAAGGAAATTGTAGTCGCTTGAATTCAAAGGGTAATTCCGATGAAATCATTGGTACGGTATTCTTCAGTAAGGGATATTTCTTCTAAACTTACCACTGATAATTGTTGCTTTGATCAAGTTTGGTGTAATTTTTTTTAAATCGTCAATCTGGTTCCGTTGCACAGCTTGGATGGATTTAAGTTTTGCATTAGTTTTATTGGAGTTCATTCTTTTAGTGGCCATTTTGGGGAATAATACGGCCACATAATATATTACCGATAATGTCACCAGATAGAGGACACTTTTATGGACACGACAGTATTAATATTATGTACCCGGGTGGTAAGTTAGTGGGTAAGATAAGAGGGTTAAGTCAGCAAAAAGTGCTCGCGCCCAGAAAAATCTATTGCTGGCCATTTTGCGGAAAAATACGGCCACATTACATATTACCGATAATGTCGCCAGATAGAGGATACTTTAACGGACACGACAGTATCAATATAATGTACCTGGGGGGTAAGTTAGGGGGGGTTAATGCAGCAATAAGAAGTGCGCGATCCTTAAAAAATCTATTGCCAGCCGTTTTGTGGAAAAATACGGCCGAATAGGTTATTACCGATAGTGTCACCTGATAGAGGACACTTTAACCGTGTTTCAATCATCACAGCTGTGTGTTGTTAATATTAAAATAACTTATAGGCCTAACTAATATTTTGCTGAAAGTATAAATAATTCTATTAATTCAGTAGACTATTTCAAGTACGGTATTTTACTTAGTAGGTCTAGTCTTTCTGTTGTCTACTCTACTCGTCTACTAAACATGTTATTGAAATAGTAAATAATTCAAAACTAACAGGCATTGGTCTGCTCAAACAAAACTATCAGTCTACAAACATATATTAGTCTGTAAATTTACAATTTAAATAATGGTAAGAACTACAATTTTTAATAATAACTCACAACTCACACTTCTGATGATCGCAGTAGCATTAAAGTAGGCCTATTTTTCCGTATATTTCCACAAAACGGCTGGCAATAGATTTTTGAAGGGTCGCGCACTACTTATTGCTGCATTTACCCCCCAGGTACATTATATTGATACTGTCGTGTCCGTTAAAGTGCCCTCTATCTGGTGAGTGGTGACACTCTCGGTAATATGTTATGTGGCCTTATTTTACCGCAAAATGGCTAGCAATAGATTTTTCCAGGCAAGACCACTACTTTTTGCCGACTTCACCCCCCCTAACCTAACCCCCAGGTACGGTACATGATATTGATAGTGTCGTGTCCGTCCTCTATCTGGTGACACTCTCGGTAATAAATTTAACGTACGCGGCCGTATTTTTCCGTAAAATGGCCAGCAATAGATTTTTTTCGGGCGCAAGCACTTCTTATTGCTGACTTAACTTAACCCCCCTTAACTTACCCCCAGGTACATGATATTGATACTGTCGTATCCGTTAATGTGTTCTCTATCAGCTGACACTCTCGGTAATAACCTTTTCGGCCGTATTTTTCCGCTAAACGGCCAGCAATAGATTTTATCGACTTATTGCTGACTTTACCCCCCCCCCCCAACTTACCCCCCAGGTACATGATATTGATACTGACGTGTCCGTTTAATGTGTCAATGTGTCCTCTGTCAGGTGTCACTATCGGTAATAACCAACGCGGCCGTATTTTTCTGCAAAACGTCCAGCAATAGATTTTATAAGGCGCGCGCACTACTTATTGCCAAGTTATTGCCAGGTTCACACAAGTACTAGGCTAGGCCTATTCTACTCCTACATCATAATACTTAGGCATACTGGTGGAAATAGCCTATTTCAATATTTTTACCTGAAACCCCATTTAGGCTAGAACCAACCTGAATTCTCATGTTTTCATAAGTAGAGAAATAACAAGTAGCCTACTTTGAATTCAGTTATTAAATATAAAATTCAAATCTGTTAACTTATGACACTATGAAATCGATAGGTTTGTTTAAACAACTAGTCTACATTCTACAAGAACAGAACTAACTGAAAAGAAAAGTCGTGTTGTTATGTTATGCACTATGCAGACAGTTGAGTTAGCGAGTTAGCAGCCAAGAGCCATCAGATCAGCCAACGTTTGTTTTTCTGGGTCTGACTTAGGGGAGGTACGAATGAGGCATTAGTTCAAAATTCCTTCGTGAACAGCGCTGTAGTAGAGAGTACTTTGGCAAAGAAGGTTTACTAATCGCAAAAATAGTTCTGTTCATAAAATAAAATTATAATTGCCTCAAATTCAATTTTATCATTTTTAAAATTATAAAATTAAACTATCATAACCTAACCGAACTAACCAAACTTGCTGATAATGAAATAATATAACAAAAGTTTATTAATAGAAAAAATAATTCTGTTTATTAAATAAAACTAGAAATTGCTCTACTAAAATTCTATAATGACTTAATAATACAATTAAACTGTCATAACCGAACCAAACTTGCTGATAATAAAAAAATCTTGGACAAAAAGTTAATGCCACGAGCGGGATTTGAACCCGGGACCATTAGCATATCAGCCTGGCACGCTAACCATTAGACCACCGAGGCCGATGACTCCAGATCGTTTTGTTGCGGTAATGGCGTTCCCTCAGCTAATAAGAAGCCCACAGCTGTCATCGTAGCCTCTTCTATACCTCCCCTGAGTAAATACCTGTTTTTCTGCTCTGCTTCTGCTGCTGTTTTTTCTGATCTTGACAGACAAAGTGAACTCAGTGCTACCAGCCTTGTCCATGTTGTTATTGAAAAACACTACTGTACTAAAGTAAATTTAGTATTAAAATAAATTATTTTACTGTTGATGAAAAAGTGTTTGGAAAAGTAAGAGGTTACCAGCGTTGCCTGAATACATAACAAAAGAAGGAAAAAGATGAATTTAAAATTCTTTGAACCTCTTATCAGCATAGAGTACCTGAGATCAACAAATTTTGGCTTGTTTCAATCTCATTTGCAATACGGTCATATTTTATGGGGTCACTCATTACACATATCATCCGCACTATTGCCGGGGTGGGCCCTGTGGAGCACTGCAAACCACTCTTTGTAAAATATCGCATTTGCATTTTAGCATGGTTTTCCAGGTCACATAGTAATTTTTGAGTGGAATAAAGTTGCAACTATGAGCAAGAGAATTAATCAAACTATCATGCATTTTAGTGTAAGGGTTAATTTTCCCTTACAGTTTATTTTAGTTGTAAGAAGTAATATTTATTTTGTGAAAGAATACACGTTTTATTTTGTTTCTTGTCTTTAATTATTCCTAAGGCCATAATAAGCCCAATTGTTTAGTTAGAAATAGAATTATTAATTTATTAAAATTATTCTGGTATTATTGGTACACAAATATAACAATGGAAGTGTAGTTGAATAGTTTGAATGACAATAGTGTCAGGATTAGGGAGAGAGAGAGAGTGAGAGAGAGAGTAGAGTTAGAAGTAAACATTGAGGTAGCGGCCGAGCTTAAAAGTCGTGCGGCAACACATCTGGACTACCGAGCCTACCTCCCATACCTGACCCCTACACCCCCTGCCACTGGAAGGTCCTATATAAGCAGAAGCATTTGGGGCACTAGGCAGTTGATGTTGGACGTAGGACAGCTCTCAAGGTATGCACCGTCGTGGTTGAATATACCGCGACTATAGCCATAAGTGTGACGTAGTAAGTCATGTTTATAAACAAATATAAGTGTTCTTCTTGAAGTAAGTCAGTCTTAGGCCCGAGGTGGATAGTGTCGGTAAGTATAAGCTCGGGGTTGTTAGGCATACTAAGCAACCCAATCTTAGTATAGTTAGTTCTACCCAAGCGTTATAACTTGGGCAGAACACTCGACGGGTTGGCTAAGAAGTAAGTATTGTACATTACCGTGAGGGAATACCTCGCGGCGAAGCTCAGCTGATTGGAGGGGGTACCGGGTACACATAGTGAATTGTGTTCGAGCGGATTTAGACTAAGGGACGAGGTAAGTGCCAGCTCGTAACCGAATAAGTCGCGACACAAAAGGTAGAGTAACGGATAGTTACCTTAACCTACAAATAGGTCGGTAGGGTCACGGTTAACATTAGTTACCGCGAAAATTCGATAGTAAAGGCCATATGGCCAAAGTCCAAATTCGATTCGATATCTCGAGGTGGGCGATGATGAGTCCATTGTAGGTGTACTTGGTTGCCGCGGACTGAGCTTTAACCTCGAGATATATTGGGAAATCGAGATTTAGGCTAATTTTAGACCCTGGATAGTTAGACACCTACACCCTGAACTATCTGTGAAAGTTGTAGAAATTAAAATTTATCGTTAAGGGTAAAAATCCCTCACATTAGATATATTGTTAAATGTTTAACAAAACAAGCACGGAGGTGGCTAGACACTAAATCGGGAATATAAGGGACCCGTGACAGCTCTCGCCAGCCCTGGGGTCGTTAGATAACGCAACAGAGGTAATGTGATACATGATGCAGACATAATTTTTATTTGTTGTATGTTACTTAACTTTTATTAATATAATATATTATGTTGTATTTTTACAACATTTTGTATTTTTTTTTGTGACGAGACTGATAGCATCTAATTGTTGAATGGTCAATAAATTCTTGATATGACCATTGAGTATTATGACTATGATAATACACAATATGGTGGAAGGAAAATACAAAATTTTACCATGTTAGAAAACTGTTCTAATGGTAATGGTATGGCAACACTGATTGTCAACTATTAATCGGCTCGGTTCACCAACTGTCAAATTCGTTGTTCAGTCAGTTCTGTTCTGTCAACTGGAACGAGAGGAACACGGAACGACGAACGATAGAAATAGAACAGTAGGTCCATTAACTCAACTCCAACTGTTGAATGTTGTTGAATCCGAATTTCCTTCCTTCGTACTAAACCTTTATCAGCTTATATTACGTCTTAATTCACCAAAACAAACCACTTCGGTATTTGTTGTGTAATATTTATCTAAGAGATTTGTGTTGCTGGTGTTAAGCGATAGTTTTTCGTTGGAAACCTACTGTAATAAGTGATTCTGCCTTTTGTGGCCTTGATTTCGTCCTGCAAGTTCCATACCACGCCCTAAAATAGGCCTATCAGATACTGCTGTTATGGATATGATGATCTCCAACTTGCAACAACAGAGGCAAGTAACAGAACAGCTTAGAAGAGAAGCTGCAATTAAGCGCATTAGCGTATCTCAAGCAGTCCAAGACATCATAAAATACATCTCAGAACATGAGCAAGAAGATTGCCTTCTGGTAGGCTTTAGCTCTCAAAAAGCTAACCCCTTTAGGGAGAAAAGTAGTTGTAATTTACTCTAGAAGTGGTTGTCATCCTTTATTTTTCATCTTTATTAGTTATCATTACTCTTATTTGGGACCAATACACTAAATTACTGGAGGATATGGGTAACATTATGGATTTTGATTCACAAGGCCTGATTTTTAAAATTTCAAAGAACTTTATTGAGATTTTCCGACATTAAGTTATAAGCCTAGTGTTATTTCATATTTGTTGTCTACAAAGTTGTCTACAGGAAATGATAGGCTATGCATGATTTGAAACCTTGGAGTAAACTAAACTTTTAAACCTGACAAAACCATGCTAAATTTATCATAGTTTAAGTTTAGTAAAGGAAAATTATCCCTAAGATATTTTGTATTATTATGATTGCTAAAGAAACACTTGGTAAGCTATGAAAAGCTTACATGTTAACTTACATAACTTAATTAGGCTATTTTGTTTCACTGACACGCCAATTTTGAAATTTAAGAATGTCAATAACTTAGCCTATTCCATTTAAGGCTGCAATTTAGTAAGATTTCTATGCTGGGTACAGCTCGTTACATGTAAGCTGGCACCTGAACAATAGGCCTACTAGGCTTCTAAAACATTATGTGCTGTCATTTGGGTTGTGTCAACATTCCTCCCGACTCAGGTGAATCTGGTATTTTCCTTAAACCTCCACCCCCCTTCCACCAACACTGCCTGCGCTAGGCCCAATTGCCAGCTTAGGGCCTACGTGTAACAAGCTGTACTTAGCTTGATCTGGATATTATCAAATGTGTTGTCTCTTGGATGTTTTGATAGAAACTTAGGAGGTGCATCCATCTGTCCAGTCATAAATCCAATTGAACTTTTAAGACCAATTTAAAGTCATATACATTTTAAAAGGTTGAAATTTCTGGTAATGGCTTACTGTTGTATTTTTTACCTTACCAAATTTAATAGTTGAATGACGTGGATTGATTGTGATACAACTTCACATTCACTCACACCTAGCTATCTTGTTATTTTTTGATCTAACTCCTTTCTTGCAGTAGACCTAGTTCATGTATTTAACACAGAACCAACTAAGCTATGTTGCCCTAAGTTAACACCAAACCACAATTAATATTGCCGATTTTATTTTACAAAATTTTAACCGTGAATCTTTCACTGTTCAAAAGTAATCCATTCAACACAATTACAAATCACAAATGTACGGTAGGATAGAAAATGAAATGTGTTTGTATATAAGGTGTAGGGTAGTAAATGTATCCCATTACAATGCCAGTAGGCTAACCACAGATACCAGATTTTACATTTTACTCCTACTGTATTTTAATGTGAAAACTTTGTAGCCTACTAACTAACAATTAAGTATTTTTGAAGAATTTTTTTAAGCTTAAGAGGTTTATATGCTTACCGGTAACTATATTTATTTTTATTAAACTGTTTAAATGACAAAAAACCTGTTATAAGGCCTACTATTTTTTCAAAGTACATTAGCGCACTAATTTGTAACTTGTTGAATTGTAAATTAACTGTTCCATTGTTAAAAAAATAATAATGATCTGTGTACCTAAAAATGTGTTCTGTACCATAAATGTATCGATGTAAGTTAAATAAAGATATTTCTACAACTCTTAAAGATTTTTATTAGACCTCACTTGAAATATTTTTTTCTGTCTTAATAGACTATGTGGTTTGGTTTCAACTTGTTCAGTTGCTGCACGGGTGAATATTTACTAAGACAAAACCGTTTGGTAAGATTTTTCTAATTTCTTGGTTGAAATTTATACAAGCTAAGCTTGATTGATGATTGTAAGAGGGTGGACTCATGGTCCAAGCACGTCAACCAAAGCTTATTGTGCATCGGCTAAGCTAAGTTAAGCTTAGTCAAATTAAAATTGACACCATATCAAGTTGGGAACTTTTAAGAATTTGTGGCCAATTAACTAAGAAAATTATACAGTCTGTATGAAAAACTACAATTAGGATTCATTTGAATCTAACTTTATCAGTATTAATTTAATGTTAAGGCTTTTTCACACCGACATACTGGACGTCCACGGGCGTCCAGTACTTGGTCCTTTCAAACCGCACAGAAACTTCCAAAGCGTCCACATGTTCATTTGCAGTCAGACAAGTAATGCCACTCATTTGTAGTGTTATTGTTAAGTGCATTTGTTACCTGTGCATATACAGTATGTCTCATCCGCAAGTTCCTTGGTGTGAGCCTGGGATTTCCGTGCCATCGATTAATGAACAGAGTGATAGCAATAGTGATGATGATCTAGTTTTGTTATACTGGGTTACGAAAAGGAGCAATTGGGTTCATCCTACAACAAAAAACGAAAGAGTTTTGGAGTGTAAGACCACGCGGCAGCTGAGCACGTGGTTTTGAAGTGTACTGCGCATG
This sequence comes from Macrosteles quadrilineatus, assembly GCF_028750875.1. Classification (NCBI taxonomy): domain Eukaryota; kingdom Metazoa; phylum Arthropoda; class Insecta; order Hemiptera; family Cicadellidae; genus Macrosteles; species Macrosteles quadrilineatus. Next base: position 72,108,032 of record NW_026542597.1, read on the forward strand.
CGCTAGCCCATGGACGCCGTGAACGTTTCAGAAAAATCGCTCTCCGAGCAATTCACCCAAGACCAGCCGCGGACGTTCAGGACGTCCTGAACACGCGGTGTGAAAGAGCTCATTTGATAACATGGGCAGTGATTTCTTGAAACAAATCGTACCGGACATACATAACGTCCAGTACGCCGGTGTAAAAAGGCCTTTAAAACCCCACTTATTCATTAAATTTCCAGACAACACTGGCGAGAATAGTGGTAAGTTCATTTTATAAGCAGAAGAGGGAGAGTATATTTCTTGTCATGGAGCAAGCCTATGCTATTTTTATTTATTGATGCAACTGACTGTTACAAAGCAGCTCAGGTGCAAGAAAGAACTACTTAACTGCTACCAACTATCTATGCTTAATATAACTAAACAAAAACAGCTGAAAAGTTAAATACAATCAAATATCTGAACTCCAACTTTCCAAATCGCTTACAGAGAGAATTCATAAAACTTAAAACCATAATTAGCGAGAATGGTTATTAAAGATGATAGAAGCTGTGATCGCGGCAAAATCCAAAACCGGTCCTGCGGTCTTCTTGGCTTATCACATCTTCTCTTGAGGTTAATGAAATATCATCATCATTTTCAAAACTGCGGAAAAATCTTGCACAGCTTCCGTGGCCTTGTAGATATTATCATCCGTCTCCTACGGTCAAGGAAAATCAAAATCGCCCCTCCGTGAGCTTGAATTTTTCGATCGATCTTGGCTGACGCATTCTGTGATCACTATAGTAAAAGCTCTGCTCAACTTGCCCTATTTTCTGTAAAATACCCCAAATTTCAGTCCAAATCCAATTATCCAAATTGTTTACAGTCCGAATGTGGTACTGTCCTAAATCCCAATTGATTCGCATAGTTGCAGTTCTATACTGAGCTTGATGTGTCTTAGGAGTCAAGTTTTAGCACTACTGCCTATGCTTTTGGTTGACAAATGCTAGTAGTGTGATAGACTATAGGGTATGATCAATGACCGAGCAGTCTTAAGGCGTCTCTCTGGCCAGGAGGGAGACACCCTAGAACGAGTGTTCAAATCCTTCATGGTCAGGTCTAATGTGCTTTGAGAAGTTCACCCACCGTTCAGAGACAGTTTGGAACTGTATTAGGTTGAATTTGAACAGTTTTAAATAGAGCACAACGCAAATAACTACATGTAATGTCAGAACCTGGCTGCCTCCCATCATCATCAGTTTGTCTGCAAACGGTTCTGAAAAGTTCTTGGATAAAATTATTCCAACTAATAATGGGTATCAAGCAGTGAACATATATCACAGGATATCATCTGTTCTAAACGTAACAATATCAAGAGGGGAAATAAAAAACTTCATAGTCAAAATCATTATAATTCAATCAATAAGATTATTACCATAGATAAACAAGCATTTTTATTTTACTGTCTGGGGACATCAAGTTGTGTAAATGCAACAACTTAGCATAACTGTAAGTCTTTTAAAGATAAAAATAATACAATTTTATCTAAAAATTTAGAATATTAGGTATTAAAACATTTGTAAACATACAAACTAATATTGACATTTTTAAGGCGATGTCCTAATTTAAGATTGTTTTGACGATCTTATTAGTTTAAAAACATTGTAAATTTTTAAGGCACTTTTCTAATATCTATTAATGAATATATTCTTTATTTCTGCTGATATGAGTGCAGAATGAAGTGAGACAAGTACTAAAAGCATGATTTGTAAAAAAGTACTAACGGTATCTCCTTTGATTCGAATCACAGAGTAAAAGCATTTCCTCGCAAGTTTAAAAGTATGACTGACTGTAGGGATTTGAACCAGGAGATCAGTTTATAGCTTGGTGATCCCAAAACAGGACGGACTTTATTTAAATAACAAGTTAGGTGCTAAAATGTGGAAGAAAATTTGTATGGAAATTAATTGTTTATGTCCTTCAAAAATAATTTTGTTCATACTCAATTCCTAATAAAATACAATGTCATTCTAAGAACTTTAAATTAATTGATAAACAATATAAGTCTTAAACTATAGATATTAAGACCAGAGTAAAGATAGGATAATACTTTAATAATCAATACTGCATGAATGATACGTTGTAATAATAGTCAAAGATGATACTTAAATATAAAATTGTTAATAAGGCAGTGTATAGAATGCTAATAGAGATAATGTCCTTAAAATTTAAATAAGTACATTATTCAATGCTATATCACATATTGTTCAGTAATTGGTTAGTCTTATAGTTGTCTAGTTATTATTTAAACCTAAATAATACTACACATAGAACATTTCAAAACCAAATTGTAATACTCTTAGGTTACTAAATGCTAAATGGATGTGGAATACTAAGAAGAGGCAGATAACATATTGAATAAATTAAACTAGTTATCTTTTATTTCTGCTGTGGTAGCCTAATTAATTGTCAAATTTGTTCTTCAAAAGCTAAGAGGTATTTTTAAGTTAATTTAAGGCCTGGCGCACACGCTCGATTTTTCGATTGGCCGATAAAAAAATCGGCCAAAAGTAAATCGTCCTTGATTTATGTCTAGGCGCACACGTGGCGATTTTTTAGTCGAGGAATGGATTTTTTTTAGTGCGTTTAAGCTATAATAAAATGTTGACTTTGTTGAATTAACCTGTGTTTGTGCTCTTCTAATTAGATCAAAGAAAAAAAGAAGACAACTTAAATATTGGGTTCATCCGATAGTAAGTCAGAGACTTTTAAATCGGCAGTTTTATAAACTATACACTTTACGTGATGACAGTAAAAAGTTCTTTAAGAATGTCTGTTGAAAGTTTCAATTTTTAATATAACAGCTGTGGCCTTTTTTTAGCAAAGAAAACAAAACAGCTCACACTGAAGTACTGAAGTTCACTGACTCCTGTGGAGAACAACAAGCGACTGGCCGATTTTTTAGTCGACCGTGTGCGCGGACTGATAACAACCTGTACGTTACAGATTTTCGGGCGACAATCGCCTCGCCTACGAATCTGTGGCAAAACCCAGATTTTAAAATCGGCGCAATTCTCGATCGCCTGTGTGCGCGCTTCCATTCAAATACATTATGCACAGATCGGCCGATGAAATAGTCGCCTCAAAATAATCGCTCGTGTGCGCCTAGCCTAAGGCACAGCTGCAAAATCTTCACAAAAAATAAATTATGCCAAAATGTCCATTACCTTACTAAATATTTTGGTGCATACTATGAATGTGCCACAAACTATTATTTACTCTGATAAAACAGAGGACGTCTACGTTTAACTTTTTTTAACATCCAATCACATTAAAACTATAAATCCACCTCTTCTATATCCGTTAGGTATTTACAGACTAGGTACTTCGACACTGGTTAGGAGTTGTAGGAATCTAACCTAACCGTTGTACAGGACGGCTACAGTTAACCTACGGTAAAATCCTCTTCACACGTTCATCTCCTGCTCCTCATGTCGGCCGATGTTGGTGTAATGAACTTTGTGAGAGAGGGCGTCCACCAAAGGCCGCATCTGTTTCTCAATCGGATGCCAGTTGGTGTAGGCCAGCAGCCCGAGGGTTGCGCACAGGGCGACCAGTAGAAATAGCTCCGTTCCGGTGTGAGAGGATGGCGCGGCCGGCACCTGGGAGGCCAATAATGCTGGACAGCCATCAGATGGGTGGAGCTCATGACAGTGGAGAATGTTTTTGTTGCGGACAACAACCTGGTGAAATAGAAGAAGTGAGGGAGATATTAGGCTAGCTGGTTTTAATCTAAGAGTAAAACCTCTGATTTGAAGGTGGACATTTCTGTAACTGACTAAACTATTATCTGATCTGTACTGCGATATAAAATATAAAGTCAGTCTGAATAGCTGAGAGATGTGAGTGGCAATGGTGTTTGTCAGAAAAAAGTGAAGTACTGTTTTGACGAGTTAGTCAGTGGTGTTTACATAATGGGTTAATGGTTACCGTAGTTGTAGAAAAATATTCTGAACCCGCAGTGTCTGGCTTGTCACTAGAAGATGAGATTTTTGACTGAACTTGACAGATTTTCTAATTGTTTAACACGTTTGCTACCGAGCGTTGCATATATGCGTCATTGCCCCGGACCGAGGTATACAATTTAATCTTACACATAGACCAGTGTCACTTGGTGAAACACCTGTGAAACAGCAATCGTTTGCATTATAGGCTGCAATTGTGTTTTTTTTTTAACTTAAACTTAAACTTTTTTAACAATATATTCTTGCTTTTTTATATTTTTGATAACCTTTTGTAATGTCGCATATTTTCGACAACCGGTCAAAGAAAATACCTAGTTAAAAATTATTATATTTTTCTTGAAATAGCCCAAACGCCGAAGTTCATTTTTGTTTAACTTATGTTTTTAGGTACAAGTTAGTAAAAAAACAGATTTTTCAAGAACAGTTTATACAGTAATTGAGCAAATATAAAAGCTACATACGATAATGCAGCATACATTCAAAACAAAAAACGTTATCTAAGTTTTGAGATTCATTGTTGACAAATCACTACTGTATACCAAATAGTTTGTCAATTCCTCATATCTGCATACTTCTCCAGTGGCGTGCCCAGGATTTTGCTGGGATTAATTTAGTCTTTAATTTTTATTTTTTGTCATGAAAATGTTTTTAGAGTACAGGTAGTAAGGCATTTAAAACAAACTTTCCTTTTTTTAGAGACAATAAACAAATATGTTTTGTTTTTTCAACTTAGAATAAACAATTTTATCTGCCCTTACGATAAGTTATATAAATTAATATACTGTATACTATATATAAATTGTAACTGTACATAATATATCCGTTTACAGTAGTTTTGTTACGCTAAAAATGGAAATGGACTAAGTTCAATAACACTTTTATGTTTGTGTCATTGAATTTATTTTAATATCATACTAAATATTTTTTAAATATATTTTGGTAATTTAATATTAATATATTTTTAACGTAGTCACACCCCTGTACATTTCTGATACAGTAGAATCTCGATAGTTCGACACTTTGTGGACTTAAGGGATGTCGAAATGTCGAACTATAGGAAGTAAATGGAGTTTAATATACAGGAAAGTAAAAACACAAGTCTTATATATAAATCACCAAAAGTTATTAAATAGGTACTAAAAAGCCTAAAAATTTCACTGTTCATTAGTTAAATCTCAAGTCAACAATACATGACAATTTAACACGTTCGCTGCTGACCGCTAGATGCCGGGACGGCGCCAGGAGCTGAACTAACGCTCGCCGCTGCGTAAACATTGCTGCCGATACACTGAATTACAGTAAAAACAACAGTAGCTATATTGGATGGCAATGTTCTGCAATAAAACTGGCTTTGGACATAGTACTAAGTGATTCTGATAGGTAGCAGCACTACCCAGGTTGCAGTCGGTAAAGTACTGTCGCTATCTAGCAGGAAAGAGGTGGGACAAAGCCTTGTTCTAAACGACCCTGGTGGTGATTTTGGGAAACAATATTTTTTATTGTCAGAAAAGTACGTCACCACGAGCTGCAAATAAATAATAGGACGCTCGTGACAAGCTGGCTGATCCATGGTAACGTTAAACAACAATGAACGGCGACGTTCCGGTACGTTCCTAGCTCCTGGGGCCGTGGCCCGTTTGACGTTCCGGAACGTCCGTAGCAGCGAACGTGTTAATGTTCAAGTCAGCTTACATCACAATAGTAACCATTAAATATCACTTGACAAAATAGCTCAGCCAGTGTTAAACTTCAACACTACAACGAGTGTCGAACTATTGAAGGTTTACTGTATCCGACATCTCAGTCAAGTTGAAAACAGTGTGTAAATTAATTTTCGATAAACAAACAAAATTTAACTCAAATAGCGTTGACAATAGAGACTTAACTGATTTTTAAATGGATTTGTTGTACAACACTTCTTTGTTATTTTCTTCATGTTTATCTGCCTTTGGAGTTTATTTTTTTAAGAGAACAATCCAAACAGACAGCATCATTGATAGCCCAATTACAAATGGCATCTAGGACTGAAAACGATCTAGCTTGGGATCGAACCAGCGACCTTCAGATTTGAAAGCGAGCACTATAACCACTCGGCTACCCAGACTAAGCTGTGGCCAGTTTAGGACAGATAATCAAGACCACTGTATTACTGTACCTTGGTTGCCTGCATCCATGCATAGAGGCTGCTACAGCCCCCAGTGAGGGAGTTGTCCGAGAGGTCGATGGTTAGGCCATGGTCCGTGTGAGTCTTGGTGTAGCTGTCTAGAGCCGAGCGATCGTCCGGAGCCAGCTGTCGGATGTTGTTGTACTCCAGGTCCAGGAACCTCAGGTGGGGGAGACAGTCAATGTCAAAGTGTAAACCCGTCAAGTGGTTTTGACCTGGAAAAACAATCATCTCCATCAAACAGAGAAAAAATATGTCTAGTGTTAAGCCCCACAAATCCTAAACAATTTTGCAAAATTAATTTGTATACTTCAAAACACTATAGAGGATGAGCCTTGTCCCTACAGCCCTATATAAATACCAAGTTCTGTTTTGAGTGATTAGCATATGCAGTACAGTAGAACCCCTGTTAACCGAATTTGGGTTAATCGAAATGGTTCTATAAAATAATATAGGAATATAGGGCTGTAAAATGCTTTAATAACTTCAGTTGTCTGGTTTAAAGTATTTTCTATCCCATTGGAACATTTTTGTAGCTGAAATAAAACACTGAATTATATAGACATTCTCTTAAATTCATTTTTCCTACATACTGTGGTGATGCATTGGCTATTTTAGCATATGATGGGTTAACCCAAAAATTCGTTATCCGAAACGGCTTTCCCCCCTTTATTTCGGTTAACAGGGGTTCTACTGTATCTATTACTTTTTAATACCATACAGTCAGTATAATATTCCTAATAGTTTGTTTGAGGCAGAATGACTATAAAACAGTGGATGCTCCATCGGTAAGAGCTTCTGGGATGAGAAAAAGGATTCTGAGGAGAAAACTTACAAAAATACACTTAATAAACAGTTTGAAACAAAAAGGTAGGCCTGCTGATGCTGCATTTGTTGCCCTGCCTTTTGTTTTGAAATGTTTGCCTCGTTTGTCCATGTGGCAAGGGGAATAGGGAGATGGTCGATGAAGCTTTAAAATCCTATATCAGTAACTGAGTATGAAACATATTTTCAACCGACAACCAATTGAATCCTAGTTTTATAACTAAGACGATTAGCCAAATAAATATATTTACTTAAAACATTAATTATTTTGGTTATAACCTACTAAGACAAAACAAAGATAAACAAACATAATAGCTCCTAACTTACCCAGATGAAGGTCTTGTAAGTTTGGTAGATCACAGAAGACTTTTGGGTCTTTGAACTGAGATATCTCGTTCTGCTCCAAATGCAGTTTGCGCAGAGAAGTGAGCTCACTGTTGATGAAAATGTCGTGCAGATCGGAGGCGAGATCTTCCGGATTGTTGTCCGCAAATGCATCCGTCAAGTGGAGTTCAACCAAGTTCTCAAAATTGGAAAAAATGCTGAAAGTTGTTTAACAGATTAGAAAGTAACGCAACCATTACTAATTTTGGACTTGTTGTTTACTGTTCTGTTTTGTTTCATTAGTGTTCCATATTTTATTTATTGGCAGCAACCGTCTTTACATACAAGTTGTATAATTTCTAAAATGTAGGTTACAAATATAAATGAATATAAGTGAATAAAGATTCAACAGTTTACAGTGATTTTCAATTAAAAAGAAAGATAAGAGAAAGTTAACAAGAAATCAGGAAGGTGATGTGACATAAAAACAACAAAGCCATAACTTGATAATGCTAGTCAATGGATAATATTGACAAGCATAAATTTGAAAACATACAAAAACATTAATAATTCAGTAATAAAATCTGTAGGCTATAGGCATAGCTTACATTCAAATAATTTAAACAAATTGATTAGGCTTAATAAATAATATATTAGACCAGTATTTCCATCCATAGAGAAACTTGTACATGCATACTATGTTTTACATATTTATCTAGAAGTATTTCAACTATGACGCTACTGATTTCAACGCAATCTCAAGCGGAGGAGAAGGTAAGTTCTGTGGTAAGGTGGGAATCTTGAGAATTTTTAAGCATAATAATAATGGATGCCAATAATCATTAATTTTGTGACATTAACTAAAATACTGGTGAAACAAGCACCCATAAATCTATTGGCATAACAATGCAAACCGTAATCAAGCAAGGTAAATCAGCGAGCTGTACAACTTAGCAACACACAATGACATGTACAATATTTTAGCATTCTCACTACTTAAGCTTCTTTAATACCCTTTTGTAGCTTGCAAAGTTATTTTCAATATGAATTTAACATTAAATTTTTTTTAAATGATGAATTTATAGATTATAGCATATATTTAGAAGAAAATATAACTTACCACCACCAAAAGTAGATTTAGGCCTAGGTTTGAGTTAGTAAACGAGGAAATGTTAGTGATTTCCCGAATCTTGGGAGACTTCCTGATTTAGGATATAATTTCATTGTTTACCGTGGATGGTGATGGCTCGGTTCCTTTGAAGAGATTGATATTTGATTGTGGTTCAGGATCAGTCTCTCGACATTCGACACTCTGTGGTATGTTTTACCGCGGATGTCTTGAATGTTGTTGTTTGACATGTCCACTACTTTCAAATCCAAGAAACTGTTCATAGAACCAAACACATTCATTGGAAGCTCGTTGATGTTGTTGCCAGTGAAAATCAGAACCTGCAAACAAGATTACTGGATAATTGATATCTTGAATAAACAGCCAGTCTGAAATAGTTTCTATCTTTTAGTCGAGTGTGTCTTAAGCACTTATTGTGTTTTCACACAATAGTAAATTCTATTAAATAGAATAAATTAGACGTTTCCTACGCTAGTTTGTCTAGCATATCAAATTTCATCATTTAGGGTAGTTTTACAAATTAGCTCTATGAATCGCATTAACACCGCAGCGAGGCACCTTTCCGCTAGCATCATTTTTGTGAACAGAATGACACCATTTACAGCTCCCTAGCTAGCTGATATGCAGCCTACACTTGGCTGTTCCTTTAAAAAAAAAATAATAAATCTCACGGTGTGTGAGCTTAGGTCAGTGATACATTTTTGACGATAAGAAACTCATATATGATGCTGACATTCATTGCCAGATGACTGAAGTTTATGGCCGCAATGCTTAGTCAGAACGTAGGCCTAACAAAGCTACACAGATCATCTCACGTCACTCTACATTCACGCTTCACTTATACTTGGGAAAATATACGCACCTAGGTGGCGCCACATCTGAATGAATTATTTGATCTATATATATAAAATCCAATGTATGAATGTTTGTTTGTTTGTCCTTTATGGACTCAGAATCTGCTTCACAGATTGTAATGAAACTTTCAGGCATTATTAAGCATTATTCGAGGATGGTTTGTGTGAAGTTTGGTGCAGATCCGTCAAAAGGGCTCCGTCCCAGTGGCTCTGGAGTTTCCCATGTTAACCTTATGATTACTCATATTTAAATGGAATTAAAGAATCTTAACAGCTGGTTCAACTGAACAATTTGATTCTGTGATGTTCAATAGCATTAAACAGTTAATAGGTTTACCAACAGGGCGCAGCAATATTTTTTAAAATTTGTAATAACATCTAATTTGCAACCAAAAGGTGAGTGAGCGTAGCGAACAAACTTCAATCTGGAGGCGAGTTAGCGTAGCGAACGAGCTAACCTGAAGGCAAGTGAGCGCAGCAAACGAGCTCCAACCTAAAGGTGAGTGAGCGTAGCGAACGAACTTCAACCAGGACGTGATTGAGCCATGCGAACGAGCTCATCTTGAAAATGAACGAGCATTTGACATAAAACCACATTAGGACAGGACGACGTCTGTCGGGCCAGCTAGTAGTTGATAAAATGATAGTGTATCAAATTATGCAATTATTGTTGTTGCAAATGTGGAATGGGCTGGGGAGTTTTAAATTGGCCGTGAAAATATTTATTTCAGAATGAATTTTGTTTTTGGTGGGTTTTCAGACTACTCAAAGTAGCCCATAAGAGAAAAAGATTTTTCACAGCCATTTTTACACTCCTAATTAACCCATTTTCACACTTTACTCTCATTCATTGCATTAGGGCCATAAATTTTTGCCATCTGGCGATGAATGTCGGCATAGAATATGTTTCTTGTAATCAAAAAAGTATCACTGACCTTACGTCTCACCCAGCAGGAGATTTAATGGTTTTAAAAACACACAGCAAACTGTACACATCAGCTACTATAGAGCTGCAAATAGTGTTACGGTTCACAGATTATGCAAGCAAGCAGGGATGAGCCTCGTTTCGGCGTACACACATACTGCAGAGATATAGGCAATAACAACCCTTACTATCCTAGTACTAATCTAAACTTTTGTCTGGATTTTACAGAAAATAGCGTGTTAAAGGCTTGGATCACAATCCAACCAATGATTTGGTGCAAAGCTACTGTAAATTTTCATTCAGTCTATACAATCACCAGTGTACCTGTTAGCAGATCAGATAACCTTAAACATAAATGGACAAGAATCACTTAGCCTAATATTACCCATGCTAAAAATATAATATCGCTATTGATTTCTTGGCTGAAGAAAAACGTTCCTGGGAACAAATGAAAAAGGGAAAAAAGTGAATCTAATCCTATAAACATCCATAATAATTACAAACTGTCTTCTAATACTCACTTGTGTTTTTGAAGGTAGATTCTGTAATACTGATGCATTTTGAAAATTTGTGTTGGTACAATTCACTACAAACTGTCTTTTACCCATGTAGTCAATATCACCACATAAACATTTTGATGTAAAAGAATCATTACATGGGACAACCAAAGATTTTACTGGCAGGATGACAGAGACATAGAGGAAAATACTGAAAATTGGCCAGTCCATCATCTGTAAAATATTATAAATACAGTACCGTACTTTATCAATTGTAGGTACACTTCCGTATCTGTTGTAAAAAAAACCGAATAAGTTAAACAATTATTCGATATATCGATCGAGATTTTCATTCGGTTGTTTTTGACAACAGATACGGAAGTCTACTTGAGTCTCCGTTCAACGTGATGGATACATTCTGCGTGATCGCTTTGCTGAATGAATCCAAGTAACTTAAGTTATAGCAGAGAATATGATCAAGTGACAGGGGTAAGGAGATAGGCAACTTTTCTCAGCATGTAGCTGATCAAAATATATTTTGTGTCACTGAATTACATATAGGTTAAGTTTAGGCCTATGCGGAACCATATCAGGATCACCTAAAATAGGGACTACCTGTATAAATCTAGGATTAGACTCAATGGAAAAATCAAGTTGGCCTAAGTGAGGCTACTTACAAGCACATCTATAGTTTTGAATTTAAATGGGTGAGCAAAATCTCATTTTCACAAGAAATAAGATATTTAACTATGAAAATCAAACAATGAATCTAAGTAAAGTAAGCTTGTTATTAACTCAGTTGAACTAATCATTAATGGGAGTTATTAGTTGAACTAAAAAGTTCTCACTTCTCAAATTATCTTCGATCACTACACCAGTAAATATTGATTAGTAGGCCTAATAATAAATAGGTCAAACCTAATAAAACCAACGATTATTCCCTAGGCTCTAATAGAACCAACAATCATAAACTAAGCATTCCCTGACTAATGATTTTTTTAAGTAGGTCAGTATCTTAGTGTTCTATGTAGCTTAAACACTGTCATAAACTCTTTTCTGAATCGTTTGTAGTCCTTTGTCATGAGATATTGTAGCTGACTTAAAACTCTATCTAAAAGACAAGATATAAAACCTAAAACTTTTTTTATCAGGCCGAACCCCTAAGGCCTAAGTTTAAGTTATTCATTGCTTTGTCTAATTGTAACTTTTATAACTTCTAACCTCAAAAAATGAAATAGGCCTAATAATAACTTTTTAATTAAAAAAATCTGCAGTGACCAAGAATGGGATATTATATCTTAAGTTTTTAATCTATTAATACTAACCAAATAAATATTATACTCTAATAATTACTGGCTGATGACTAACAGACTAACCCCCACCCAAATAAAAATAAACAATTACACCAACACCAACACCTACTTATGACAATAAGAAAAAGAAACAAAACATTACAACACGAACACAACAACAGGTGTGCGGTGATGTGCCCTGAAGAATGCAGGAGTAAAAGCAGACAACAAAATAAAACTTCAAGTAAAGACCGAAAGCAATGATCATGAAATGAAGATTTCGTGGCTTTTTCGTAGTTTGGCCCTTTGATTAAATTTTACGTGTGTAGCAATTTTTACCAAAATAAAAACTATAATAAAAGCTTATCATAGATCATACATTTTACATTTAAACTGAAATATGTATGCAAACTTTGCATACATATTTCAGTTTGAATGTAAAATGCAAAGAGACATTATAATAATGTAGATCTATTTTAAATAATGTATACACAAAATGTGTGTAGCCATTTTTAATTTACTCAACTTTTTATTTAATAAACTATATATTTCTTAGGTGAAGTGCATAATTTAAGAACCAAAAGGGATACATGGTGTCATGGACTAACACCTAAGGGAGTATGTTTTATCTATGTTAACACGCACTAAAACTTCTTAGAGCCACAACAGAGAACCAAGCCATTAATTCCTGAACAGTATGTCTTGCATCCTAACGGATCACGGAACTACCGTAATACAATTTCTTCGTTTTAGCGAATTTCTCATATAGGGAATAAGCTATTGGTTATTTGTATTTGAAACGTTTTACTATTTTACTATTTTGTTATTAGTGGTCCGATTTTGGTTTTCTTTATGTCAATTGTTATGTTTCATCAAGACCTGTAAAATCATATCAAACTCGATTATACTTGCCATTTGATAATTTTGGGCTACCCCCTACCCACGCTACCCCTAAGGGCACAATTTTTAAAGCCTCGGGACCATAGTTTTGGGACCTTAATGGTATTGACAGTAACCTGGTCTTACATTGTTCAAGTTTTGTTGTATCCCCATTACATCTTTAGACATATATAATAAGGATCACGAACTTCACAGAAAACTGTAATTCGTAACCACACATAATTAACTGCATACCTGAATGAAAGGTCTCGATAAGAAACTTTCCCTAGATATCAGGGCTTCGATAAACCCTTTCATAAAGACACGGACGTCAATCAAAGTGTTTTGTATATATATTTTTCCAGAGAACCACGTGTTATTTTTAAAATGCCACAAAATAAAAAAAATATGTTGGTGAGACCCAAAATTCAAAATTCCCGGCCTTCAAACAATTTTAAACACGGCTGTGAACCATGTCACAAGCCCTGATGTGGTACAGTATTTGTAAAATTATGAGTAGTACAACTGAATTTGATAGCAAAGTTACAAACAAGGTCCATCCGATAGTTGGTTGATCAACTTGTGAAACTCACAATGTCCAAAAGAATACATTGGCCAGACTTCAAACTCTTTAAGAGTTCGAATGACAGGACAGGCCATCGTTTTGATGTGGTACATGAAGACAAAATAATACCAATCTTTAATCATGCCGCTCACCACAACCAACATTTTGAAGGCTGCTATACCCTTAAAGCTCTTCACAATTAGTAAAACCACATCAAAACCCTAAATGCAACCATCTGGTCTTAAGAAATTCTGAATTGGCTCACCAGTTGGTACTGAAAACAATGTTCCTCTCTGGTTTAAATTTAAGTTAGTAAAAAAGTGATTCAACTCAGCTGAATTTTAATTTTCTTTTCCTTAGGCTGATTTGGTTTGTCTTTGATCTGTACTCAAATATTTACAATTTACTGCATAATGAGGTGGGTGAGTTTATTTTTTCCAATATTGTTCATGTCTGGTAAAATGCTGTCTTCTACATCCGTCAAGATTTATGAGGTGTAAATTCTGGGTTGTTGCTACCAATGACCTGGGGCCCATTTCATAATATAGTACAAACTAATATTATTAGTAAATCAGCTGATCAAATCTAATGGAAGTTACAAGTTGTAACTTGTAGTTGATTATGAAATGGGCCCCTGATGTGGTTATTCACTGCTGCAAACCTTTGAGCATCATCTTGCGTAATTGGTACATCAAAATGTTTGAGAACAGAATTGTGATGAAAGTAGGTCTTGTTTTAATAACGTGAGATAACTTATACTCTCTCCAAGCTTTCATGAATAGAATTTAATTTGTTGTCCAAATACTTATTTGTTCCTCCCATAATAACAAGTGGATTCTGTGTTTCAAAGACTGAGGATTTAATTATTGGAAGAGTAGTCTCACATTAGGTCTGACATATCCAAAGGCCTTTATCCTGTTGTTGCTTAAAACTTTCAATTTTTGCTTGCACATTTCTTCCTTGGCTGTCCGAGCAAAAAGTTATACTGAGTGTATTATTTTGACCATCGAGTGAGTTATTTATTTTTCTTAGTACGTAATTTTCTTTTACAGCATTACTTTTTGTGGATTGGTTAATTGGAGATTCTTTTACATCTTCTACAACATGACGCAAATGTTCATACTTATTTGACAGGGCTAGGATGTTATTTGTTGACTGTTGTTGTTTAGAAGCAGCTAAACCACTTCTCATAGTAACAGAAACCCATCCACATTGGTTACTATCATTTTCATTCGCATTTTTGTTGCTCTGGTAGGTCGAGTTTACATTAGTGCAACTGACTGATGACGAACGTTTGTTGACATCAATGACTTTATGTGTTGTGCTATGACTTATTATTGGCTTAAACATCATTGAAGCGATTGTCAGTCTCCATTGATCATGAGACACATTCTGTACGATTGGTTGAATGATAAGTTCTGTGAATATCTGCATGTAAATACCACAGTCGTGGGTATTTAATTGTCTTGGTATTATCACATCACATATTTCTATTTCTTCTGTGTATGTATATAATTGTATGATCCTACTGAGTCCAGGTACAAAACCTTTTTTTCTCCTGTGAGCTTTTTTTATCCTCATCAATAAGCAATAAGCTCCAATGGGAGCTACAACCGCCTGGTTTATCTACAGCTGGAGAGTCATTCACTGGTATAAAAATGTGTGTGCTTGTTTCCATACTTAAGTTTTCCAGGGTAAAATCAAAATTTTGCAGGCATTTGATTGCTTGAGCAATCGCTAGATTCATAAGCACGATTGTTTGATTAGTTACGTTACTCAATAACAGATCAAAATATTTTTTCACCAAACCATTATGTTTTTAGCTGTTTTACATACGTTTATTGGTGGCTGAAAGTTACGTTTTGCTGCCCATGCCAGCTGTCATCGTTATTTTGTGACCGAGCAGGTTTTTACATCCCTAGGGCCGCAAAATCTGCTGCCCGCTTAAGACAAGTATCAAGTATCTAGTAAGTATTGCCATGCACGTAGGCCTACGTTGTAGCGGGTTTGAATAGGTAATACTGTGCATCTCATACACAGGTGAATACAAAGTCAAGACATCTCATGCAGCCTTGGCAGGAATTTCCATTTTATAATTTTGAAAATGTTGAGTGTCCTCCAAAAATGGTTCCTGTAAACATGGTTTCTTCTTTATGTTTTTGTAAATGTAAACACTTCAAAATGAGTTGTCACTTGAAGGGGGTGTACATTATTTATTAACTTTGAGCTGCCCCAAAATTCCCCAATTTTGGGGGACACTAAATTTTTTTTTAAATCATAAGTATGCACGGCCACCAAAAGGATATCTCAGTTTACTTACATTCCCTACCCTTTTCATCACACTGTAGAGTATTAATAAATGGGAACATCTCCATAAAATTACAAACATAACCTAATAACCTAGCCAGCCCCAACAAACCGTGGCCTAGAGCCAGTACGTGCGTCGCGGCGGTTCGGCGGTTTTGGCGGGCCTACGTGAGCCGCCTCACACAGTACAGTATTGATGAATGGGAGGCGCAGGAGTGTGCGCGGCGGTGCGGCGCCGGCGTCAAGACGTCACCGTGTACTCAGTGTTGGCCGGGACATGGTCGCCGCGATACATACACACGAGACATGCATCGCAATGGACGCCACCATGCCCATGGTAAGTGACAATCAGCTGATCACATTGTCAGAAACAGATGACATCACCTGTCAATCACAGCTGGCGGCATTGTTGGTTGACCACGTGTGTGGTTTTATAATCGACGTGGAGTAAACATACGATTGTTGAAGTAAGGGGTTGTTAGGGTGTTGATGGTATTTAAATTTTCTGACATGTTTTTAATATATTCAAAAAAATCAGCGACTTAAAGGTTTGTAAATGATAAAGTATAACACCTAGTGTCATCAATATTGAAGGAGTAAAGGATGCATTTAAGGACACTTTGTTTAAAAGATTCATATTGATTATTAACAATTTTTTATACAGTGGATATGTTTTTAAATATTTTTATTTAACTGTAAAATGTACCAGATTATAAATTTATCAATTTGAGATCGTGCATAAACATGACTTCGCCAAATCTCAGAGGAAAGAAAGGTGTAGTTAATTGTAATCACTAATATTTTATGAAATTAACAAATTAAAATGTGATTTATATAAGTCAAGTGGAAGATTATTGAGTCGAAGCGTATCAAGAATATTATAAAAAATTGTATTCGTGATAACGTGTATAGAAACCACGCGTTTAGTCAGACTTACATTTCATTGTAGTCGTATTTTTATTTAAGTTGGTGGGAAATATTGAATAATGCAAGCGGGTATATTAATGCATAAATTACCAAGCGTAGTAGGATGATTTATAGATTTGAAAAGTAATAAACGTAATTTAAAAACATAAACAGTTGTACAGTAATAATTATTTGATACGTAAATAGAGGCTTCTGTAAATACAATTCCCGTTACAATATTTACAATTTTTAAAAATTATAATGATTTTAAATTAAATATAATTGGCCATTTAGCCTCATTAAAAAGGCTTTTCTCAGTTTTATTTGCGATTTTTTTTACCAATTAGACTGGTGAATAGTATGAAAAGATTGTGCGTTAAAATATTTTCCCCTACACGTTTAGTTGAGCTAGTTAAAAGTGGATGATTTTCTTTGTACATCAGTTACACACCTGGTAAGTCACTTAAGTTTGCGAACTATTTCCTTCCACACATCTCTACATCATGTGATATTTTGAACTCCTTATAGTCTGTTCTAAAAAGAACTATTCATAAAGAAAGATTACAAAGCATATCTAATGACAATTTTTGAATGGTGGTCCTATTGACGACATTAAATGCGATATAGCATAATGGTGTGTTGAACAAAAAAATCTTAGGTTTGGTTTGAAAAATCTTCCAATTAGAACGGATTAGACTACATTGTATAGAGGTATTACTTGTTTTACGTTTTTAAATATTTTTTTACTTTTTACCACTTTAAAAATAGTAAATCATTAAAACGAAATTCTCAAAATAAAACCGATAAAGTCTTTTAAAAGAGGGATAATATCCAATGAGTTTTTGCTTTTTTGACTTTTGAAAATGTTTTGTTTATAATTCGCTGGCTTTTATTGAGTAATTAAACATTTGAGTACTGTCCACGTTTTTAAGGAATCATGGTTTGTTAGTAATTTGTATGTCATACATTTATAGACTCTTGTAATATTATGGCTATCCATATAAATTATAAGTTGTCACCAGTTTATCTATAAAAAGCTGAGGAAAGAAAACTGGATCATTCCACCTTTTCAAAAAACATTAGTTTGGATTGGAAAATTTTAAAAATATGAATTTCCGTTTCGTAGATGAATATGAAATTTCCTGTCAAACAGATTAACAAACAATTCTAACGACTTTGCAATCCTACTAATATTATAAATGAGAAAGTTTGGATGTATAGATGTATGGATGTGTGGATGTATGTTTGTGACAAGTGAACGCGAAAAATACTGGTCGGATTGGGCTGAAATTTGGCATGATGATAGCTCACATTCCCGATTAACATATAGGCATATTCTTATTTCAAAAATCCTTTCGGGCTCCGCCCCAGTGGCTCTGGAGTTTCCCATGTTAACCTTATGAGAAATGGAATTATTGAATCTTAACAGCTGTTTCAATTAAACAAGTTGGTTCTGTTCTATGATGTTCAATAGCATTAAAGTTACAAGGATTACCAACAGGGTGCAGCACTTATATTTCTTTTACATTTATGACAACAGCTAATTTGCAACCAAAAGGTGAGTGAGCGTAGCGAACGAACTTAAACCTGGAGGCGATTTAGCGTAGCGAACGAGCTAACCTGAAGGCAAGTGAGCGCAGCGAACGAGCTCCAACCCAAAGGTGAGTGAGCGTAGCGAACGAGCTCCAACCTAAAGGTGAGTGAGCGTAGCGAACAAACTTCAACCAGGGCGTGATTGAGCCATGCGAACGAGATAATCTTGAAAATTAAGAAGTTAAACGGGGCAAAGCCCGCGGGTTACAGCTAGTATATTAATAACTAAGGGAAGAATGTACACAAGCACAGAGGAGCACTTATTAACTAGCTGGGTAGCTGAGTGATAATAGTGCTCGCCTGCCGCAGCAAACCTGCAGACTAAGCAAATTTCCATTTGCCCGATTGGATTTACACTAAAATATCTCCTTAAAAATATCACATTTATTTCCTATTAAAATATAATAAGTTTAACGAAAACTTAGGGTTGCTGCAACAGGGAAGGTAAAAAAGTGTTTTTTGTCAAAGTTTAATAATTTGGTAAGATATTAATGCATTTTCCAAATTTGATCCAAATATATTCATAAACAAGCAAACTACAACAGTTTACTTATTCTCCATAAGAATAACATGGAGTTCGAGCTACAACTTCCACCCGGTCACGTTACCTGTCTCGTATCCCCGAGTACTCGGTATTTTTAATGTTAAATGTCCCTCTATCAATGTGCGTTTTCGTATGAGTTCGTGTTCTATGTACTTATTTATTAAATGACGACCTTCATATACGGAGATGAATAACGACGCCTTGTACGGCCTGAAGATGATTCCCTGTGAATTGAAACTATAGTTGCCACAAGCAACATTTTGGATTACTGAATGCAGGTATTTAAAACATTATAAACAACATGGAAATTTTAAATTAAATTTTTTTTTCTCCATAACCACTAGGCGCATAACAACGCTTCAATATACAGGGTGCGGCAAAAAACCGAACCATTTTCTGCAGCGCACTGTTCAGCGTCAGTTCGTCTGAGGGTGGTGGGAGTAGGCTCGTTTGAAAGCCTATACAATGCCATTTTTTGTAGTCATAGAGCAGTGGTCATATGAGCTACGTGCGGTTGTTATCGAGTCGTTTTTAAAAAGTAATTATTTAGTCATTGCAACTCAGCGGCAGTTCCGTGTTTTTATTCAATTATGTCGACATAGAAAGGTTCCGTCGTGATTATCTGTATGGATGATTACCAAATTATACAGATTATTATTCTAATCCATAGGGATGAAAATTAACCTCAAAATTCGTAAAACTGAGCGGTCAGACATCTTCAAGGCAGCCGCTTGTTTTCGGGCTGGCCTACGAGGACTGTTTTCCACAGCAGCACGAACTCTACCGAATGTTTGTTGTCTGGCGTCCGATCTGACTTTGGAAGGCCTGTCAGCTTCCTTTTCAACGCAGAAGCCGTTGTCCTAATGTAAGTAACCCACCGCGTTATTGTGCTACGCGTCGGAACTTCTCCATATCGCCTAATTGAAAGAATGCATGAAACTGCCGCTGAGTAGCAATGAATGAATTCACTATTTTTTTTAAACGACTCCCTTAAACCACACTAGCTCAGGTGACCACAGCTCTATGACAAAAAAATTGCATTGTGTAGAACTTCCAACGAGCCATTTCCGACCATTCTCGGACGACCTGTCGCTGAACAGTGCTCTGCAGAAAATAGATCGGTTTTTTGCCGCACCCTGTATTATACTAAAATATTTGTTTTTAAGCTCTACAAAATGGTTTGGAAAAAATGCTAAATTTTATGTTTTTTGGGTCAAAAATGGGGAAAACAAATTTATACCCCATAAAAACCCCATAAACCCCTGTTCCCTTAGTCTCATGCTGGTTCGCGAACTCGTTCGAATAAATGCAGGTTTACACGTTTAAGTACCTACCAAATTTAATCAAAATCGGATCATTTTTTTGCTCGAGTAATCGTGCTAACGGACACATATAAATAAATAAATTTGAACGGATGGTGTTTTTTGTCTCTAGGGACCTTAAAACGAAAAAGTAAATCGGTCCTGGGTCCAGATCTTACCATGCGTACTACGGTAATAGCTTATTCCCCATATGGGAAATTCGCTAAAAGGTCGCTGGTTCGAAAGTGGACCCAGCTGTTCTTGATTATTGGCCTTTAAATAAATGATCCTGGATAATGAAACAGCTGATCTTAGTCAGTTTCAAAGCTACACAGATCGTCACACTTCATTTTACACTCATTCTTCACTATTTGGGTTACAAAACGCACCTAGGTTGCGTCCAAATCTCAATTAATTGATAATTGATAGTTGAAGTGATTAATGAAATGAAAAATCCTTTCATTAAAATTACTCCAAGTTTGTAATTTTTGTTAATAAATTATCACCACAAATAACATACTTGTATGGTATATAAGTCATTTAATCAACCCTGTTGAAAAACAGTAAAATTATGACCGACTTGAGCAATAAGTAAGTACTAGACGTGTATTCAACGAATTTAAAATTCGTAAAAAAGCTCAATTTTGGTGTGATTTGGTTGAAACGGTAATTATTAAGCTCAGCTGGAAATGAAAAGTGTTTAGGGAAATCGTGTTTGGACTTTAAATGTCGTCCCATTAGGAAAGGTGGGCGTGCAAACAAGTGCTTCTAAATTTGTTTATGGCATGGAATATAATTATAAGCATTTTCTGAGGCAGTTATATTAATGGAAAATGTGTATATTTGCTCACTTTTCATTTAGCTAATGTGAGCAGTTATTTTTGTAACAAAAACAATTCTAAATAATTAATAAAGGTAGGCCATGATTATGTGCGTGTGTGTATGTATATCCATTGACTTTAGATAGTGCAAGTAGACCAGACCTCTTTAAAACCCATTCTCATATGTTCATGTGCATTTCATGTTCGGTTTGGTTTGTCTTTGTGTGTTACATTTGAGTGAGCTTGTGGTTTGAATCTTATTATTTCAAGCATATTGGAAGCTTAATTTTATGAACGTACTTTATTCCTTGGCAATTATCAGGGAGAACCCAATGGTTTATAGGTTTTTAAATAATATTTCTGAGAAGAAACAAACAAAAGAGGTACAATTATCTCAATATATACAGGATAAATGAACTTAAAATTGTTTTCAGGCGATGTATAAGGATATCTCTGCTGTGTAAGGCTGTTTGCTTTCTAATTTAAATCAAAGAGTTTCCTTTAAAATTGACTGCACATTCTAATGTAAAATAATATTATGCCATATAAAAATATTAGCCTATTAAATTGTATCGTAGTAATAATGAAAATTTGATAAATTAATTGCATTACACCTTTCCAAACTCGGTACCATATTTTTTTTTACTATTATGTTACAAAAATATATTTACGGATAGCTAATTTTATTTGGTTAAAACAGTTCGAAATTTTGTATATTTTTAATACGTAGAGCTCAAATAACCGTTTAAGGTGTACAGTCAAGAGCAGAAGTGTAGTTACATTAACACTACTACAATGTACTTCCATGTTCATAATAGTCTAACGTATAATAAGTATAATGTGTTTGTTCCTTCACTGACATAGTTAATTACATTTTATGGCATAGGTATAACTGTTTTCTACTCGGTCACAACCATCTTACACGTACATGCTACTGATCATGTGGTAAGAGGACTTTTGTCTTGAAGCCCCGGGTTCAAATGCCGCCATAATCTAATGGATTCAATAATATATTTTTTCTTTTTCTAGTTTTCTATCATTTTTTTAGTGTCTTTCCAAGCCGTCGTTTTTTTTAGGGGGTTGATCCTGATCGAGACTAAATCATTCTAGCCCCACATATCATTGGTGTATTAATTGGTTTTTGGGTTACCGATTGTTGTAGCTTTCTAACAAATGGTCGACCTTATATGTTAATAAGAACAGGATGTTATTCTTTTTATGGTTGAATGTAAACAAATACTCTAAACCCAGACAATTAATAGGTCTACCTATCAGGAGTTAACAAATAAGCCCCTTTCGTGAGATATTTGTTTCCATTCAAGTTCTCTATATCTATCTCAACGGAAAACCATACATTTTTGAAGAAACTGAATAGATCATACTCTTGCTTAGGCTACAATACAAATTCAAATGAAACAATCACTTGAAGAAATAACAACCAGTCTTTTGCACAACATCGAAATCAAAACAAAATCGACTGAATTCAATCTACAGATAGAGGAAAGTTCCTAGTAAACAACTTGTAGAAAATGAAATCTTGGTGTTCTGAATAAACTACACGTTTTACGATCTGCCGTAAAGTTGACGATTTTGCGAATGAGACTCTGTCGATTTCAAGCATTGCACTGGCCCAGTTTCGGTGGGGTTTGGGGGGAGATTGAATCTGTCAAACTACAGATGCCGATGGATTGTCAATTATATGTATTGGTATCTAGAGCAAACTGGTCGGCATGAAAATTACTGTTCGGTAAATTCAATCGCAATGCAATTGGTCAATATTCTTTATTTTATTTAGTACAACTTTGCATATAAATGAGAAATATTTTATGAATAATTACGATATAGTTTAAGATTTTAGATTTTGTTACAATAAAACCAGATTAAAAAAAATAAATTTATACAATCAAAAAGTAAGCTGTCTTCGTAAAGTGTTGGTTGATTTTCTTTTGCATTTTTATTTTTTAACTATCCTGTTGATTTTCAAGTTTTAAATATTTCCTTAGTTAAAAAAAATGCCTTAATATCTTCCTATAAAAGCTGCTAAGGGATATATTTTTTTAGCATACATACGTGTAGTAACAAATATTTGGTATACCCTTGCGAAAAATATACGTCAACATCAAGAAAAGTAATTTTAAATTGCGTTATTTGCCGCGAATGTTGTTTTGAGTGAGATTTAATTTCGGACGGTTCGTCGGACGTTGTATGTGAGGCAACATGTGTCGTACAACTGCGTAGTTTCAGAAGTAGGGACGATCATCCATCAATTAGTGGGCAATTAACGACAAGCGTCTCAATTAGGCTTCGTCCGGCCTTGGTAACACTATAGCACTACAACATGCACTTTACACCTCTAGCATGACGTAAATGCACTTCAACACTTTAGAACTTCAGTAATATCACACTAAACGAGGTTTCATTTAAATTTGTCCTCTTTACCAAAAAAAGGCTGGACATATGCGATGTCTACGAATGCACCCACGCCCAACGTCAATTATTAACCTCATTTATTGATCTTATTATAATTGCTAACCTTTTTAATTTTGTGTAGATAAACGTCAGACACCAAACTGATATTTATCCAACACAGCACACAAATTCCGATGCATATTGTTGCTTGTTGATTTAACAGATCCACAATCCACACAAAGACAACACACAGTGACAACAATGTACGATTGTTGGGAAGAGATAGCAGTCAAAACAAACAGTACATCAGTCAGTAATTGCTAATACGTATTTGCTAAAACAATCTAATTCATCATGATGAATTTATTAGAGGCGGCTTTATCGAAATGAAATGTGGGATAGCAGTACTGATAACAATAAACGATATTTTAAATTACCTTGTCTAGCTTACAGTACTTGTAGCTAAAGTCAAATTGGTACCAGAAAAAAGAACATTATCAAGTTTTTAAGAAACTAAATTTTAACACCTAATCATAATAGGTTGGGTAACAGTGCACTTATCTAAACAGCTTGATCAGCAGCAAAATGGTATTTTTACAATTTTTTCAAACTGAAAACGATTGGTGCAATGTCACAAAAAATAATAAAAATGTAATATTACATTCTGTTACAAAAATAAGCACAGGGAAAAGTTATGTTATCCTCGTACAGTATGTAAATTGACACTAATTCACTGAAGCTTAAAACCACAATAACGTTAGTTTTGCCACCAAAGAGATAAAGAGCTTTGAAAATGTCAACTCAAAATAAATATTAGCTTTTGTTGATAGGTTTAGCTCAGATGGGAAGTAAGACAATGTAGTTTTATACATGAAGTTAAACACATTTTATAGTCTGTCGGGCATTTTTAAATAACTTACACTGGATAACATCTAAAAACAAGAAGTCAACTTCTACAAATAAATCGTGTTATTGGGTCAAAATAGTTTTTGGAAGAGGAGGAAATATAACAAATTAATACTTAGCAATAAAAGTATAGTTCATTACCTAAAATAAATGTATCAAGCCAATTTAAGGCGTTTGCCAAATTTACCTCGACACGTTTTTAAAATAAAAAATTATTAAAATTATCTGCCAAAAACTGAAAACTAACATAACAGTTTTGATCATTAACAAAAAGCACCTTTTAGATGAAAGACAAACCTTACATTTTCAATTATAAAATTACTCAAGAATCAACTTAAACATGTAAATACTACCCAAAAGCAAACTAAAGGCAACATTGTATACTCAAAACCTCGAGTTTAACTACTGTCCGCGGATTTTCAACTTTATGATGTGTTTCTCAACAAAGATAAACAACTGTTAACCAGACCTGAGTGCAAGGGCTTGTTCAGCTCAAATATTGGGATGTACGGCAACTCATAGTGCAATTCTTTACACTTTGTGTCGCTATGTGCTCTTCCTAGCCAGATGGACACCACATCCCTTCTGAATACAAAATAAGAATTCCATAACAATAACTCTAAAGATCTATTTTCATATAAATTAATGTATAAGTTATGAAACAGTTTAATATGATTGTTTTAAGTTCGGGTTTAGAATGGTTGGTAATACCAGACAAGAATTTGAACAATTAATTAATTGTTTGCCATCCCTCGCTATTAACCTATACCAATGAATACACGTCTATACCCTGTATGATGGAACCTGTCTTTAGACTCTCCAAAAGTTAGGCTTGCAAGACACCAAAGAACATGGTTTAGTTAAAATACATAGTTTGTTTCATCGTAGATTTTTTATCTCTTGTGAAACACACAAAATATGTAAATAAATAACGTAAAACTAATAATCTTAGAATCATTTGCATATTCTCTATTTAATTAGAAAAGGGAATTAAAATCTTGATTTTCATTGAACATTTCCCGTTAAAATAAGTAATGTATCTAAAAATAGTTTTCTATAAGGCCGTAAAAGAGAATTACGAATCATGGTCTCTGGGTTAAAGGTTAAGGGTTAAAGGATCAAGACCAGTCTGAAACAAAGCTTACAGATACTTTGATCTTACGAGTTATGTTTATATTTTCTTTTTAGCTACATATATTTTATTTTATTTTACTTTTTAGTAATCATAATCATTGCTTTATATTTATAAAACGAATTCCTTTCTATCTGTAGGCCTACGTATGTGTTTCATGGATTGCTTTGCCGTACATCCACTATGAACCTTTTAGGAAATTTGTACATGTCGGGAAATGCAGTTTTGTTATTCTTGAACTCAACAAAATTAAGGCCTTTTCCCAATGCTTTCATATTACAATCATAAGCTTATGAAAACTATTTTATTGGTTTGTTCCTCAAGAAAAGTAGGAATGTTAGAATTTTTATTTTCACTTGGTTAACATTTTTAACTGCCTTTTACACTATCTTACAAATTGATATAGCATAATTTTCAAAGCTATTTGGTAAGTTAAACTATTTTCTATTCCCTTATTCTGGTTAAATAATGATTAAATAACTCCCAATCCCAAATATAAACGATAAACAAATATTTAATTAGCAAATGATTAAAATATGTTCTTCTAAAGGTAAACGAACTATTCTAAAATAACAATACTAACTAAAACAGCATTACATTCTAGTGTGTTTACTAAAGAGTCACGTTTTCTGTTCCACTCGCTAGTTGTGATCACGTACGAGTTAGTTATTGCTTCACCGGCTCTGTACAACTGTCTTATACTTTTCTTATCACACAATGCACGTTCTTCGGACCTCTTTGATAAAAAGAAAATCTTCTATGATTACACTAACAGTTTTATAGTTAAAAAACCAACACGAAAAGTTATTTGTATATATTTTTTCTCTATATTTATACTAGACTACGTGAAGTAGGCATGTGCACGTCTTTTTAAAAGGACATGGTTCAAACCCTGAGGTTATTTTATTCTTACATTGAAAGTGTGTTGTAGGTATATATTGTGTTTGGATAGTACATCGTTTCTGTTATAATATTTACCATACAACAATTTTAACGCAATGTATATTTATTTAGCTTATGAAAGAAATGTTCCATAGTCATGCTGACTTGATGCTTAACCACAAATACGACTACGACATTTTCTACAATAAACCATCAATTTGTACATTTTCTATGACACTGGTTGGCATACGACAGTGCTCGTCTTGCATTTGTTTAACATTGGCTTTCCGAATTGGGGGGGGGGGGGGATTTTTCTGAGTGTTTTACTTAGTCTTAAAAAGACTTTTCGGACATGGTAGTCTAAGTCTAAGTATATCGAAACTTTACTATTACGTATAATTGTGACAACAATTTAATCAGACATTGTACAGTGAGAATGTACCACACGGTTCTGTGAACTTCAACAATCTATATAAATAAAATTAGAGTTTTGTCTGTACATTGCTTAGAATAATGAACTTTTTGGTTATTTTTACATTTCATAGGTCAGAGAAACCGAATCAAACCTTATCTCAATTTCTGTCTGTCTGTCTGTCTGTCTGTCTGTCTGTCTATCTGTCATTCTCTTGGTAACGCTAAAATACGCACTTTATTACAACTACTCCTCAATAACTATAGCACTGTCCCGCCTGAAACTTATTTTCCAAATACTATACATATATGAGATGGTTTTAGACGTATTTCATCGAATATGAGACAGTTAGATATTTAACAGTAAACCCTTGAAAATCAAGTTTTTGTCGATTTTTGACGTGGAATTTCTGGAAGCCCATGTTAACCTTATGAGAAATGAAATTATTGAATCTTAACAGCTGTTTCAATTAAACAAGTTGGTTCTGTTCTGTGATGTTCAATAGCATTAAAGTTACAAGGATTACCAACAGGGTGCAGCACTAGCACTATTATTTCTTTTACATTTATGACAACAGCTAATTTGCAACCTGGAGGCGAGTGAGCGTAGCGAACGAGCTAACCTGAAGGCAAGTGAGCGTAGCGAACGAGCTAACCTGAAGGAAAGTGAGCGCAGCGAACGAGCTCCAACATACAGGTGAGTGAGCGTAGCGAACGAACTTCAACCAGGACGTGATTGAGCCATGCAAACGAGATCAGATAGTAAAAATAAAAGTAAGCCTACCGTTATAGGATCGACCGGCAGACACAGAGGTAATTTAACCTTTTATTGATTGTCATACCGATCCGGAACAACAAAAAACAACATAAAATGAAGCTATGTATAATAGTTTGGCCAGCATATCTTAAAATATGCAAACCAACTGCTGTTCTTTATATAAGAAGGTTTCAACTGAATATTATAAGATCCCCGTGCGTAGAACGGGTACACAGCTAGTGTATTTATAAAATTACAAAAGCTAACAAAACAGACCATAGCCAAGGAAGGCCAGTTCCTACTTCAAGGTCAATGTCAATTATTTCTAGTGAATTCAGGGCATAGAAAAATAGTTTGACCCCAATATTTTATCCATATATTAAGCCCAAAGTACCCATGAGCTTTTGAGAAATCTGCAAGTCACACCATACCTCCATAAACTATATACTTTAAATTTTCGTTAATATAGTTAAAATGACGAGAAACCTTGCGCAAAACTATTCATTATTTCATAAATTGCCCTATTACGTCGTAATTTCTTTCCTAAATGGAACTGTCCATATACCTAATGTTAAAAATACTACATACTATACTTATTGCTATACTTATTTGTATGTCATTCTTTCAATTACCTTATTAAAATCAGGTGTGATTATTTGTTTGTATTACTGTATTCTGTTTGGTTTATTTCAGCTTAAAACCAACCAATAGTTTTATTAATACTTATGAAGTCAAACGGGGTGAAGCTCGTGGGTAACAGCTAGTAAGTATAAGCTTTGGATAATGTGTGCTGAGCTAGGGGTTGTATAATATAAAGTACGACGTCTGGCTTTAGTTGTAGAGGTTTCTTTGCATACAGCTTGAAAAGGCGTGATGGAATTTATTCCAGCGTAAAATAGAGTTTCATGTTCTTCGCCTTACAAAGCTCGCTCATAGTTTTAACTTGCTAAGTTTTGTTATTCATATTACATTTTTTACGATGTTTATGGATTTCCTTACATTAATCATACTTAAGGAATATCTTGAGACGGTTTTAATGCCTTAACTTTCTGGTTTACAACAGAGTGAATATGTAAAAAAAATAACTCGTTATCTAACTATTATTAAAATATTTTGGATAATAAATTAGTATTTAACTGTCCTCTGGTACTATAAAAAACCCCATTGGGTGGAAAATCAGCCTGAAAACAAGAGAAGAAAATGTAGTCGACATCAGCGCATTCAAAAGTCACCAACATGAAACAATCAACCCGGTTTCTGATTTTACAATGCAATAAGAAATCTTACTTCCCTCATTAAAAGTCGATAAATATTAAGTTCGAACCAAATTAAACCAAGTAAACTAGACCCTGCACACCTTCATATGGCATATTTCCATATTATTTAAAGGTGTACAGGCTTTAATTTTCATGATGTAACCCATTTACAAAGCCATCGTTTTGCCTGACTGTATAATATACAAACATTAATGCTATGTCAATTATTACGTCAATAAATACTTTGGTATTTGCCATTAAACTGACTTTTAAGTCATGTACTAATACGTTACTCTAAGAAACTAAGTAGGATTAAAGTTACATACTATAATACAGTTCCTATTCTGAAACTAGGAAAATCTTCATTTGTAGTACACTATAAACTAAAAGACACAATCGAAAAAAGTTGGGTAATTTATATGAAATGTTAGAGGAAAGAGAAAATTAATTTTAAGCACTATCAAGATAACTTATGTTACAGTCCAAGTGAATATGACAAAGCCATAACAGTAAGTTAAAGCATTCATGTTGGAAACAGCTGGCGACTGCTTCATACGATATCACGTCCCTGCCCACTCTTTACCCGCATCATGGTCAAAAGGCGAAACTTTAATCAAAATATATAACATTTTGTGTTATAATCTGTCAGTTAGACCCCTTTTTCTCCGTGGTTGACCTTGATTCGATGTTAAAAGTTCGTCTAATACAAATCAGCTACCAAACATTATCGTGTAATGTTTCCATTTTTGTCTAAAACACAACACAGATTACGCTTGTAGATTGAACCAGTAAACAAAGATTAACTAGGCCTACCAAATTCAGGTTAAAGCTACTTTTTTAAATTTTATAATTTTTTTTGTTTTAGCTCTCCTTCGTAATACACTTGCAGGTTTATAAGTTGAAAGTCTATAATTATATTGCAAACTTGCAGAATATTGTAAATATGTGTTATAGTTTCAAAACAGTATGAAACCAGTAAGGATCTTTATTAACCAACGTAATACTTAAGTATCATGTTTTAATAGTGCAGAATGATAAACTAAAGATACATTGACAAAATAGCACCAAAAATATCTAAAAATAAAAATAAAATTGTATAAGTTTATTAAGTGATACAGAAACCAAATTGTAAACATCAAGAAACCTTACGCCTTTACGGTGAAGTACCGGTTTATATTTTCTTTATGTTAATTTTAGAAGACTTCAGTTTTGCAAAAAGTAATGGTTTTACAAGTTTTCACAACGATGTTTTGGTTTACAAGACGTTAGTTTTACAAAATATTGTTTTTACAAAAAATATTTAGTTTAACAAGTAATTGATTTTAAAAATCTCAATTGGACAAAACTAGCTTTTCAAGACGTTAAAAGAAAACAATTCAGAGCCCTAAAATCTATCTCACGCAACCCCGTCAGTTTAAATACCTGGCTTCTTTCCCGATATAAATCTCGAGCAGGATTATTGAAAGTAATTGCTGTCAAAGTCTTCAAGGGATTACGGGAAACAAAGAAACTATGTATTACATTTACTAAGTTTACACGACAAATCTTTTTAAGTAGTTCTAAATGGAGAGAGACCGTAGAAAGAAAAGCAAAATCCTAAAGTAAGCTCAGACAGATTCAGGGATAAAAGAGTTACTGAAAATATAGTTGGTACTTTATATACAAAACTAGAAACATATATAGATTCAGTTGGTAAGATTGAACAAAAGAGCACAACTGTAATTATTACAATTGTAATTATTTATTTGCGGTTCGTTGGATATGTTTTTGTTTGAGAAGTTTGAAGGGCTAATATGATACCACTGTTTAATTTTTATTTTAACGTGATGCTAGAAATGGTGAACTATTGAATTGTTTTCTGAAATAAAAATCAGCTTGGTCTTAAATAAAAAAGCACACTATGGATAAAATGTTAAAAGCTGTTAGTACAAAACTGTTGATACAAATACTTACCCACAGTAGCCTATGGCATTAGGCATATCCATAACCAATATGATACCTAGCCAGTTATGACTGAGCCATTTTTGCCACCTATGATTTACAAATGATCATACAAACCATGGTAAATAGAATGTTCTATTTAAGTAATTTTTCTACTTGCAGTTGTGTAATCAACAGATAGTTTGTAATAATCCAATGTTTTATTTTCTTTTCAAAGATGAATTTGATAGAATAAATTCATAACTGAAATTATACAATTTATTTTGAATTTATTTGATATCTTTTGGAATATACTAGGATATAACGGGTTTGTGTTATATTTCTGCCAATAGTACTTACTTTGAAAGTCCTTTAATATCAAAGCAACTTTCATGGTGAACATTTTTATTGCGATAGAATAGGCTAAGTAACTATAATCCAAACTAAACCATTTGGAGATTATATACGGTTGTTTGACCAATCAAAAGTAGGTTGTTTATTTAACAATTTTATTTGTACAAGTATTTGAAAAGTATTGTAAAGTATTTGTACAATTGATTATATACAAGTAAACGTATCTGTTGGATCACAAACAATTACAGGATCATTGTAATTAAGCTTACTCATCCAAAATTTTTTTTTCTAGATCCATGATAAAACTACCTTGAACCATCTTTATCATTATTAAATAAAAACTACGAAGCACTGCAATAATAGCTGCAGGCAAAACAGGACCATTAAAACCCCATAGAAGTAACTGCGCAAGGTAGAAAGCGCCCTGCTTACGTCATGGTGAATTAAATCTATTTCGATACGCATTCGCAATTTTTGGCATCAGGTTGGCTGGAAAACAATGTCGGACAATGTCGAACTTTATTGCTGTTTGGCAGCTGGCCGAATATCTATTGTAATTTGAAACAAAGTAAGTATTTTAGTGTATTGAAATATCGTTACTTGATTAAATCTACTAAATCCGATCAAACCAAACAAGTAATTTCGTTATAAACGTGAATATAAATCAATATAGTTGAGATAATATTTAGTTCACGAATTAATTAAAGAATTTTTACGGGCCAAAATTAATAGTTTGCATTGCTACCTGATCAATGTTAATTATATTTTTCAAAATACTTTAAAATTATGTTAGAAGAAACTATAACATTTGAAAATACCCATATGACATTTTTAATTTGAATAAACACAACTGAGTATTATAAATTTACTAGCTGGCCTGACAGACTCCGTCCTTTCCTAATGTGGTTTTACGTCAAATGCTCATTCATTTTCAAGATGAGCTCGTTTGAATGGCTCAATGACGTACTGGTTGAACGTCACTCACCTTTAGGTTCGAGCTCGTTCGCTACGCTACCTCGCCTCCAGGTTGAAGGTTGCAGATCGTTCGCTACGCTCACTCATCTTTTGGTTGCAAATTAGCTGTTGTCATAAATAAAAAAAGTCTGCTGCACCCTGTTGGTAAACCTATTAACTTTTTAATGCTATTGAACATCACAGAATCAAATTAATTAGTTGAACCAGCTGTTAAGATTCTTTAATTCCATTTCAATATGAGTACTCATAAGGTTAACATGGGAAACTCCAGAGCCACTGGGGCGGAGCCCTTTTGACGGATCTGCACCAAACTTCACACAAACCATCCTTGAATAATGCTTAATAATGCCTGAAATCTTCATTACAATCTGTCGAGCGGTTTCGGAGTCCATAAAGGACAAACATACAAAAAAACATACATTGGATTATATATACAGGGTTAGTAAAAAGTGTGGAGACCCCCTGTTATTTTTTTAACGGCCCATACTAGAAAAACTAAACTCGGCACACCATTATGGCATGTTATGAAGTACTTTTTGGACATAACCGCCACTTGGTGTTCATCCCCAAAATGGGGGATTTTGGGGGAAACTAAAAAATTTCAAATAAGACCCATCGAGTGACCCCTCATTTTGAAGGTCCTGGTAAAAGAAAACCAACAACGCAAACTAAAGGTCTCTATCTCAGTTCAGTACAAAATGGCAGCCAATTGAAATTCTCATAAGTTCCCAAACCCAAAATGGGGGATTTTGGGGGAAACTCAAAACTTTTAATGATAAGCCCCGTCGAGTGACCCCTCATTTTGAAGGTCATAATAAAAGAAAACTAACAACACAAATTATAGGTCTCTATCTTAACACAGTAAAATATGGCAGCCAATTCAATATAAAATTGCAAGTTATTTCCGATTTTAAAGATTTCAATCACCTTCCATTTTTTACTGGATTGAGATAGAAACCTCTAGTTTGCGTTGTTAGTTTTCTTTTACCAGGACCTTCAAAATGAGGGGTCACTTGATGGGGCTTATCATTAAAATCTTTTGAGTTTCCCACAAAATCCCCCATTTTGGGTTTGGTAAGCAAGTGGCTATTAGGCTTAAAAAGTACTTCATAACATGCCAAAAAGGTGTGTAGAGTTTAGTTTTCCTAGTGTGAGCCGCTACAAAATTTACAGGGGGTTTCCAGACTTGGAAAGCTGCAAGTTAAATTCAACTTCTGAGAATTTCAATTGGCTGCCACTTTTTACTGGATTGAGATAAAGACCTCTAGTTTGCGTTTTTGGTTTTCTTTTACCATGACCTTCAAAATGAGGGGTCACTCGATAGGTCTTTGTGTTTGAAATTTTTGAGTTTCCCCCAAAATCCCCCATTTTGGGGATGTACACCAAGTGACGGTTATGCCCAAAAAGTACTTCATAACATGCCATAAAGGTGTGCCGAGTTTAGTTTTTCTAGTATGGGCCGTTAAAAAAATAACAGGGGTTACTAACCCTGTATATAGATATATATATACAGTATATATATAGACTAGCAACCTGCATACTACATTATGGCGACTCATTTTTGTATATTTTTTGGGGATATGTAATAATTATTATAGTGCTATACACAAAAAGGTGTCTTATTTAATTCGAAATGTCTGAATATTTCAATGCAATTTCTCACTCAGAAGTTAGAATGCGGAGTGAAGTGTAGAATGTTATTACTGTTGGAATGTGGTTGAAATGACGCTACAACAACCCCTTGCAGCGAGCACTTGAGAAGGCGTCTAATAAAACATCTCTTAATATTTTAAAGACGAATATTTAAAACAGAATATTTTGGAATCTAAAAACAATAAAATAATTGTTGTTATATTTAAAACGTGGCTATGAAAAGCTACGTCACCGCAGTATAATAAATAGTCTTGTTTAAGAACAATTATCATTTTAAACCACAATATTTTAAAACTTAATGCAGGGTGACATTTATTTAATTTGATTTTTAATAGTCAATTAATTTACTATGATTTCTTTTAAGGTATCGTAATAAATGTACATTGAATAACCTGTTAGTCTTATTTTATTGTAAATAAGCCAATAGTGTACAGTATTGTCTATTTACTCCCACGTAAAAATAAAAAATAAATGTATGTAGCTAGATCTGATTTTAACCTACAAAATCTTACTCAAAACATTATGACCTATAGCTTATGATATCTTAACTGTTTTCAAAAATATCTATTTTATTTTTAGCAATAGTAAGCATAGGTCAAATCACACAATAAACATTGTAAAACAATTTATTTTATGAAACTATTTCAACAGTAATAAATGAACTGTCAATGAAAACAGAAACAGGAAATATATTTTACCACTGAAGAATTGCTGTCATTTACTAACGTCAATTTTAGTTATTTCCTTTTTGAAATATTGAAATTTTCCTTTATGTAACAAAGTTACAACTAATTTTGTTTTGATGAGCAATAATTTAGACACTACGTTTTTCGGTATCACTAAAATTTCCGAAGGTTCATATTTTTCCATACAGTAGTGACTAATAACTAAGAAATCATAAACATATAGTATATTTTGTATAATTCCATGGAATTATTGAAAAGTCTAGGACCACTAATTCATACTTTAATACTTCTAAAATTAAAAATGTGTATACTCTTCATGGCAATGCTAAAAATGTAACAAGCAGAGATTTCCGTTAGCATGATAGCTCGAGCAATAATCATCTGAGTTTGATGAAATAGACAAAGCCCTCACTGACTCACTCACTCACTCACTCACTCACTCATCACTAATTCTCCCACTTCCCATTTACCTAGGAGGCTTAAATTCGGTACACCGATTCTTCGGGCATTAAATAGGAAAACGAAGTAGTTTTTATTCTGATCGGGCTTTCGGGCTCCGTCCAAGTGGCTCTGGAGTTGCCCATGTTAACCTTATGATTTTAGCGAATTTCCCATATAGGGAATAAGCTATTACCGTAGTACTCACGGTAAGACCTGGACCCGGGACCGACTTTTTTTCGTTTTGAGGTCCCTAGAGGCCAAAAATAGCATCCGTTCAAATTCATATATATATATATATATATATATATATATATATATATATATATATATATATATATATATATATATATGTGTGTCCGTTAGCGCGATAACTCGAGCAAAATTGATCCGATTTTGACGAAATTTGGTACAAACGTGTAAACCTACGTTTATTCGAACGAGTTCGCAAACCAGCATGATCGGACCATTGGATCGGGGGTTTATGGGGGCTTTTATGGGGTAAAAATGGGGTTTTCCCATTTTTGACCTAAAAAACATAAAATTTTGCAATTTCTTTCTAAACTATTTTGTAGAGCTTAAAAAAAACAAATCATTTAGTATATTGAAGCGTTATAATGTGCCTAATGGTTACGGAGAAAATTCCAAAAAATTGTAAATTTAAAATTCCCATGCTATTCTTATGGAGAATAAGTAAACTGTTGTAGTTTGCATGTTTATAAACATATTTTGCCCAAAATTGGAAAATGTTTTTATTTCTTACTAACTATTAACATTTTACATAAAAAACACGTTTACCCTCCCTGTTGCAGCAAACCTATGTGTGAAACTGATTCTATTTAAATAGGGAATAAATGTGATATTTTTAAGGAGACATTTTAGTGTAAATCTATTCAGGGAAATGGAAATTCGCTTAGTCTGCAGGTTTGCTGCGGCGGGGGTATTTTATATTTAAAAGGAATTAATGAATCTTAACAGCTGTTTCAATTAAACAAGTTGGTTCTGTTCTATGATGCTCAATAGCATTAAAGTTACAAGGATTACCAACAGGGTGCAGCACTATTATTTTTTTTTTAATTTATGACAACACCTAATTTGCAACCAAAAGGTGAGTGAGCGTAGCGAACGAGCTAACCTGAAGGCAAGTAAGCGCAGCGAACGAGCTCCAACCTAAAGGTGAGTAAGCGTAGCAAACGAACTTCATTCAGGACGTGATTGAGCCATGAGAACGAGCTCATCTTGAAAATTAACGAGCATCGACATAAAACCACATTAGGACAGGACGACGACTTGACCAATTGAGAAAATTTTTTTCATGAATAGAGCCAATATAACCACAGGCTTAGTGGAGATAGTCAATTTTTATTTAATACTCTCCTAGGGCCCAAATACTCCCTGACAGCTAATTAAGTCCAATGCTGTTCTTTCAAGTAACCACGAAAAGCCACTCGAAATACCACCCAACCCGGTACGGCAATCAATAGTTTTATTAATAAGTTACTAACTTATGAAGTTAAGCGGGGCAAAGCCCGCAGGTACAGCTAGTTTGGTATAAACTGGAAAACCTGTGTTTATTCGAACAAGTTGAAAAAATGTAAAATTTTAAAATTTTATTTTAGTTCGATCATGGTCTATTTGCAGTTTTATGGGCTAACTTATGGTTTATGAGCATTTAAGGTTCACAAGAGAATAAAATTTGTTAGTAAACAAGAAAACTGTTCTGCCAGAATGCACACGGATAAAAACATTAACTCGTGCCAAAAGCAGTGCAAGCTTAGTAGAGGTCCAGACACGATTAAAATGCGCACTTTGATATTTATTATAACCTTTAATATTAACAGAGGACAAGCACTAATAGCAAATAAACAGTAAACAAATATACTTTTGCCTATTTTTGCTGAAGAGAAACATACTTTATACTTTGCAGAAACAACTTATCAGCATCTTGTACCAAATTCAAAATATTAAACGAGATCTAATACGAGTATTTTGAACATTCCTAGGTACAAATCTTCATATTTTTTAAATTGGATGTTTTGCAATACTGTCATTTTTTAAATGCCCTCCCAAATAATCTCTTGAATGAAATGGACTATCGTAAATTTAAGAGTTCTTTTAATAATTTGTAGTTGTTTTTAGAGTGTTAAGGGTGTATTTGTGTTTTAAAGAAAACTAAGTAACATGTTGATTTTGTATTGTGTTTGACGCTTGCCAATTGCCTGTAATGAGTTCAACGGCAATCAACATAATAATATTATTTAATGACTATTTTCACACAGTAGCCTATGTATGAATAACAAATCTACAAGGGAGTATGTTTAAGCTATGGTAATACTGAGTATAATGTTTTAATACTACATTTAGCCAAAACCTTATAAATTTCTTGTACTGAAACCAGAAAATTCTTGTAAAATTCTTTAAAGAATGTTATCATGAGTTTATCGTACCCAAACACCTTTGCCATTTCTTAGTTTCAAACACATTGATACGTTTGTCATCACATTCTTCAATATAACTTTAAAATAAGGTAAAACGTATTTACAGGGTTACTTTGCACGTTTTAAATAATAAATAGCCTACCGATAAAAAAGTAGTACAGTCGTTGGCCTCTACAATGGCTCTACAATGAGGGAATCGTGCCAGTCGTCAGGCATATCTCGTCGGGACCACACGAGCGGCGTTTCATCCCAAAACAACGTGGTCACTTCATCTTCAAAGGTCTATGAAATTGGAAAAATTGATTCCGCGATCGGTTTCATTAAAATAAACAGTTATAAATGGCGTGCTACTTTGTAATTCATTTAGGAAAACCAATGTATATTGCAATAAACGTGTAGTAAACTTCATAATGGTTTTGGACACCGAATACTTGTTTTTTAACGGGTAGTTCTAGTGAAATCGGCAAACGGTTTTAATTTGGTGTTAGTGTGTTTGTGATTGTTGTGGAGTTATCATTTCTAATTATGAGTAAGTATACAGTTTGATTTTTAAAATATTCTTTTTAATAAATAATAACTAATCTAGATTTTAGTATATGTAATTGAAATAACCATTAACAGGATCGAAAGCTAAGTAGGTTACTGTTTGTGAAACATAATATGTCTCCAACAAGACCAATAGCATCGACTACAAATACACCATTAGGTAGACATTATTTTCCCATAAAGTGGTAGACCTTTTGCTGTTAAAATATTACAACTCTAATACATTTCTATGGGTAAATAGAAGATTTTAAACCTAGTTTTAAGGTTTCATCTTGAGCTTATTTTGTGTTAACACGAATCTTTGAATTGCATCTTAAAAGAAATCATTTTACGTCTAGGTTTTGTGACACCGCGTGTTTATACTATGTCAAATATATATATATATATATATATATATATATATATGACTTTGTCCCCTTCATAAGGTTTATAACTTCAAGATAATCTGGAGAAGAACGGTAGAGCCTCATCCAAACGAAGATTTATCGTGCAGTTCAAGTCTAAAAACAACTCTAATAACAGCTACCTGAAATACAATAGGTCTTTAACCTATTTGGATTTATTATTGGCATACATGACTGCTATAAATTGTCAACGGGAAAAGAAATCAGATATTGTCTTTACTTATTTTAGAAGTGTTCAAAGTTTACCATACAGAGTAAGCAGTGAGCTTACTCTGTATGGTTGTGTATGAAAACCTGTACTTGATTTATTTGTTTTTTAAACGGATATTCAACTGTTTAATCACTCTTCATGGTGTATATCCACAAATAACAAATTTAATTTATTGTTAATAAGTAGTTTTGTTCAACTAATAAACTGTCTTAACGAACATATTTTTTCAATGGTTAGGTTAGGTTATGTTAGGTTCTGGGTATTGCATTATTCGTTTTAATTTGAAAACAAGTTTTGAATTAATGAAAATGCCCAATTTGCGCACGGGTCTTCTTGTTTTACATTTTTGTTAATGCTTTGATAAATTAATAAATCATAAATAATGACACTGTAGCTTACAAGAGCTGTTCTATCAGCTTGGTTAAAAACTAAGAATTGTCTGTCAGTGGATCATTCAATACGTGCATTTTCGTTCTACAACTGGCGTCACGGGAATGGAATGTTCTGCACGTGAAAAGTAAAATATGGAATTAAACTGGAATGGCGAAATTAATTGTAAATACTTCAATTTTTTGTGGCCATGTCTCCAAGTTAATATTTATTTCCAAGAAATGCACCCCAAAACATAGCTCAGAGGTCGAGCTCTATAGGCCAATATCGAAACCGGATTAGGGTTACTGTAATCTTTGAGTTATCTTTTTGTGCTATTTCAGCTCAGATGGTTCCGTTGGAAAGCCATACAACTTATTTCTAATAAAATATATTGTTAGGTTCTTTACTCTGGTGCTTACCGCGTTAGCGCGGAGAGTAAGCGACAAGAATCTTAAGATAAGACACGACCGCACTCTTGTGTAACTTAAAGGATAGGTCAACTGATAATGCCGTGAGAACTTAACATTAGCTGAGTTAGCTACTTGAAAATCGATCCTTACAACAGTAGAGTGTCCTTAGTACGCCTTTGATATCACTCCCTCCCTACCAACAAGAGCAGCTGCGTTTGCCTAGTATGAGTTTACTTTCTTTAAACGTATTATATAGTACGTGTTTGATTTAAAATGTATTTATTCATCGGGGTTTACGAGATTGAATAAGTTTTAAATTTATTAGGTAAAAGCTGAACTTTTTGAGGCTTTTTGATTTAAATAGATAATATTTAACAGTTTCTATAAAGCATAAATAATGGATAATTGTATGTATGAAACTTGTCCTACAGATTAACTTTTACTGTATAACTAGCTGTTACCCACGGGCTTCACCCCGTTTGACTTCATAAGTATTAATAAAACTATTGATTTGTTAAGTTAACCCGAAATCCTACTAATATTATAAATGAGAAAGTTTGGATGTATGGATGTATGGATGTATGTTTGTGACAAGTGAACGCGAAAAATACTGGTCGGATTGGGCTGAAATTTGGCATGATGATAGCTCACATTCCCGATTAACATATAGGCATATTCTTATTTCAAAAATCCTTTCGGGCTCCGCCCCAGTGGCTCTGGAGTTTCCCATGTTAACCTTATGAGAAATGAAATTATTGAATCTTAACAGCTGTTTCAATTAAACAAGTTGGTTCTGTTCTGTGATGTTCAATAGCATTAAAGTTACAAAAATTACCAACAGGGTGCAGCACTATTATTTCTTTTACATTTATGACAACAGCTAATTTGCAACAAAAAGGTGAGTGAGCGTAGCGAACGAACTTCAACCTGGAGGCGAGTTAGCGTAGCGAACGAGCTAACCTGAAGGCAAGTGAGCGCAGCGAACGAGCTCCAACCTAAAGGTGAGTGAGCGTAGCGAACAAACTTCAACCAGGACGTGATTGAGCCATGTTAACGAGATAATCTTGAAAATTAAGAAGTTAAACGGGGCAAAGCCCGCGGGTTACAGCTAGTAAACAATATACAGTAAAAGAAACAAATAATCACACCTGATTTAATTAAGGTAACATTGAAAGAATAACAAACAAATAAGTACAGCTGAGGTATTTTTAACATTAGGTATATGGAAAGTTCCCTTTAAAAAGGAATTACGACCTTAAAGGGCAATTTATGAAATAATGGATAGTTTTGCGCAAGGTTTCTCGTCATGACGAACATTTTAAGTATATGGTTTATGGGGGTATGACTTGTAGTTTTCTCAAAAGTTCATGGGTACTTTTGGCTTTACATATAGATTTCTCAAATTAACATATTCAAACCTAAATGAAATTGTTTCACAAATAAGCTAAAGAAATCTGAGTTAAATTTCACAAAAATAATAAATCAAAATCTCAGCTAACACGCAACAACAGGTTATAATAGGTTAAGTCGTTGTATCAATGGCCTAATGGAATGACAAGAAACACTGCATCAGCTGATCGATTTAGCAGTGTTGCCAGCATGTTTTCAAGCATATCCGTATTACGTGCCTAATACAAGCACACTATTTTGTGTAGTTTGGTTGAAATGCTGGAGTGGAGTGCGGAAAATTAAAATGAGTGTGACAACAGGAAATGAGTGCGGGAAAGTAAGTATAAATGCAGGAATCAGCTACTTTGCGTGTTATAATCAGTGCAATAAAGTGCCTTGTCAGGTAACTGTAGAAACAAACTGTTTCATATGTCCTTAGATGCATGCTGATTTAAAATCTTTTCTACTCTACATTATACGACGGATTGGTTTTTGTGCCATCTTCACGGTATCGTTGCCAAATTGAGTTGGCTATCCGGTAAAATTGATCCTGATTATGCACAAGTAGTTTCTGACGTACAGTCTTGGTGTTCATTGGTGCAATTTTTAGTTTGTGGAGTTGAAAGTCAATTAAATGGCAAGTGTAACTTTTAAGAAGGCAAGCTGTGAAAGTTATTAAACTGTAATAAATCCATAATAATATTGTATGCCATTATTACTTGTACAAGTATGAAATACAGTACTCATCAGTCTCATCAAGTTTTACCTGCATCCTCTTTTATAATTTTATTGCCAATTAACTTAAGTTTTAAACAAGCCTAAATTATTTTGACTCATAAATCCGTGTTTCCACCAGAGTTTCCAATATATAATTTTCAAACAAAAGTTTCTAACTAGGAACACGATTGTTATTAAAACGATCTAAACGGCTTATCAGAGTTTCAACGGAAATTATGGTTTCCCCTAGGAACTGTAAACATAGATTTACAGCGATCTTGTAAAAACCACATTTACACCGGAGGTTGACGTAAAGTTTTGTGTAATCCAATCAGTTTTAGGGTGGTGTTTATTCCTTTCGAAGTAGTGTCTGCATTGAAATTACGAAATGACTAATTCAATAACGTTGAGATAATATATAATAATTGACATTTTTATAACAT
This sequence comes from Macrosteles quadrilineatus, assembly GCF_028750875.1. NCBI lineage: Eukaryota > Metazoa > Arthropoda > Insecta > Hemiptera > Cicadellidae > Macrosteles > Macrosteles quadrilineatus. The sequence continues at coordinate 72,149,656 of NW_026542597.1, forward strand.
TAACATAATGGCAAAGCACAATGACCTTGTGTTGTAGGAAGTTCCGTGACAGAGGTAATCAATGCCCATGTGATTCATATCTGACACTTCACACCACAGCTGCATGGCATATCGTCTGTCATTTCCATTGAGCTATGTCTGCATGTAGCACCTTACAACGCCAAAACATCATTCAAATAATGTTAACTGTATTAAAATACAGTCTAAGACTGATCAATATACTAAAGTAGCTATAATGTCTTATAAAGTAAGTCTTATAGTACGTCAACATGGTAGTTGTGAATTTTTAATAACCACTAAAACTGACCCAACCAAAAAGCTATATAAAATATATAAACGAAGACATTAAATGGTTTTTATAGAATCCATCATTGTTTACTTAAACGGGTTTTCCGGAGCTCAACTCGCTGTATTCTCGTTGTAATAACAATTCTCACTCACAAAACTATTCACTGTGAGGGATGAAATAATATATTTTTTTAATTTTTTACGAATTATGTAAACACTTTTTATTTGACTGTAGAGAAAATGACAATTTTTGTATAAGATATTCTTGGATATAGTGCTCTGAGGTTAATAAAAATTATTTCTTTCTTCGTCTATACAGTAAACGTTTACTTTCTTCTGTTTACCTACAAAGAAATTTTTATTAAAATCGTCGTTTGCCTTTTCGTGGTTCACAGTTAATTCAGGCCAGCTTTATTTGTTAACACCTCTATGTTTCTCATCAAAATTGTTAAATCATTACAATTAGTCTTACTCATGAGAGTATTTCTAAACTGATACTAATTTACTGGTTGTGCTCGTAATACACACAAGCGTTTTCCTACCACCATAATTAACTATATACACACATTAACTTTTTAACTCTATATAAAATGTCATTTAGGTTATGTTTCCTTTTGTAGGTTATGTTATTTACTTACTGGTTGTTAACGTACCAGTCACCGGAAACGCGACTGTAGTTGGTATAGAAACACTAAACTATGAAATCAGCTGATTATGCTCTAGAGCGTAAATAAACTATTTTGCGTACTGTTTACAGCTGTGGCAATGTGATAATTTCCATGCAGTGGTAGGAAAACAAATTTACGCAACACGTGCGTATTAAGCACGTTTATTTTAATTTTCTAAAACACACAGTGAGCTATTAAGTTCCAAGACAAAGAGTCTTTGACAATGTCTAAGTTTATTTTCCGGTTAGACCTCTGCCAGGCGATTGCGTATCGAAATAACTTAATGGTTCTTTTGCAGACTTGGCAATATGCCTTGGTCGTCTAGTACACCTTATGTGTAACTTATGTGTTTGGTCGCAAAATGTGTTTCATTGACTCAAAAACGTTGTTTCTTGACGTGACAAGTCAAATTTTAAGTTATTTCATATTGAGGATATTTACAAAATTATTTGGTGGATTGTGCTAATTTATACCACTTTTCATTTTGTTAGGTTATTTTTCAATCCTTAATACCTATACAAAAAATAAGATGAAAATTTGATTAACATATAGAAGAAAAACTTTCAGCACCATATCAGAGACAGTTTAACTTGAAACACATAAAATTGATTGAGCCAACAATACTAAGGATAAACAACCAAGAGTAAAAATATAAAAAACCCATATGTGGAAACAGAGTAATAAAGGGCCAATGGAAATTTATATCTCAACAAAATAGTAGCATATATGCATAATAAATGGGAATGAACTAAAACAAATTTTCTGTGAAAAAAGTTCTTTGAGTCTTATATTGTTAATCGTTAAAAACAATTAAATGAATGTTTTAGGAACCAAATAAATTACTTAAAATACAATTTGTAACAGAGGGAGTTTTTTTACTACATAGAAAGAGATAGTTCAATCAATATAACTACTGTGTAATATATTTGTTTCATACACAGGTGGACTTATACCTTAACATGGGCTTAACCCAACGATCACATAACCCACTGAGTCCCAGTATTATCATATTGCGAGCAGACATTTGAGAATAGGAGGGATTGAACACGTAACTCCAGGACAGAGATGTTGCGATTAAACCACTTAACCATCTCATCTTCTTTTCAAATATATAGTTAAATGAAATAAATACAGAGTAATAAAAACTCCACATATTTAACGAAACTGTAGCTACTGTTTTAACATGAAGAATTTTTAACTAAAATAATACAAATTGAAAACTTTATAACTAAATTCATAAGTAATAATAAATAATCAGTTCCAATAAAACGAATGTCAGATTAGAGATTTTACATAATTTTTATGCTGTTCGTTCAGTAGTTTTTTCACAGTGAAATCATCTGAGAGCAGTTCTGAAATTTAATTAACGGTCCACAAACAGTTGTCATGGGAGAGACGCTGTTCCAAGATCCGCACGTCCTCCCCAGTGATTCTGAGATAATTGAATTTGATTTAGTAAACTATGAATTAAATTGAATCAATTTTAAAAGTAATTTAATTTGTGGTTTTCTTGAAAATGTAACTGGCTGAAGGATTGCAAAGGGTTAAGTTCAAGAATTACGTGAAGAAACTTATAGAATTTGTATTTGGTTATTTTTAGCGAATTTCTCATATAGGGAATAACCTATTACCGCAGGTCTCATGGTAAGACCTAGACCCGGGACCGATTTACTTTTTCGTTTTAAGGTCCCCAGAGGCCAAAAACACCATCCTTTCTAACTCATATATATCCGTGAACGCGATACCTCAAAACAATGATCAGATTTTGATGAAATTTGGTACAAACGTGTAAACCTACATTTATTCGAATGAGTTCACGAACCAGCATAATCGGACTATGGGAACGGGGGTTTATGGGGGGTTTTAAGGGGTAAAATTTGATTTTTCCCATTTTTGACCCTAAAAACACAACATTTCATAATTTCTCTCCAAACGATTTCTTAGAGATTTAAAAAAGAAATAATTTTGTATATTGAAGCGTTGTTGTATGCAAAACGGTTACGGAGATAATTAAAAAAATTGTAAATTAAAAATCCCCATGTTATTCTTATGGAGAATAAATAAATTGTTGTAGTTTGCTTGTTTATGGATATATTTAAACCAAATTTGGAAATTTTGTTTATTTATACTAAGCTATCGACATTGCAATAAAAAAAAACACACTCAATTTCTTCCCTATAGCAGCAAACCTAAGTACTCACTAAAATAAATGTTAATTAAATAGGAAATACATCTGTCATTTTTTGGGGAATATTTTAATAGAAATCCAGCCAGGTAAATGTAAATTCGGTTAGTCTGCAGGTTTGCTGAGGTGAGGGTATTTATATTTTCTCTATAACTATGTTTCATGTAAGATCCAAATTATCTGGAACAACCGTTTTACCTACTAACTTCCCTTTTAAAAAATCTGACTTACAAATCAAATTCATAGATAGTATAAATACTACGAGGTTGCGCGAATTTTGCATTTTAATAGAGTTATAACAATTTTTTCGAGATAAAACAAATACCTGTTTACATTACAAAAATGTTTAGGACAGTTAACTATAAAAAAACCATAGTTGAAAATGCCTTAAAACAAACAACATGAACAATAGTTGTCATATATTTAATCAAATGAAAATGTTTGAGTGGAATCCATCCACGAAACTATCTAGGCTCTGGTTAATTAAAAGGTTCAGTTTACAAGTTTATTTGACCGACCGAAGTAACTTTGCTCCCAAGAATAAAGTTTGCAAATGTTAGTTAGGACTCAATACAACTAATTCAATTAGAGTTTCAAAGTCGATCCTAGCTGGGGAAATCTCCGAAAACTTGTTTATTCGATCAGTGCATTATTCCAATAGTTAAAAGTTAAATTGAAGGTATTTATTGATCGAATACCTGCTACAAAGATTGTTTTGTAGATCAATTAGACAAGTAACTAATTCATTTAAATTTATAAATTTATATTCTTAGACTATTATTTTGTTATTATACACCTTAACTAAACAATATATCATTTACTAATAGTTTATAAAAAAGGTTTCGTAGCATTTATAACCTGGAAAATAAAGATTTGGTAACTAAGAAAAATTTAAATGTTTTATCTCTTTTTTATAGGCTTATAGGAGTTTGAGAAAATTGAAAATCTCGGAATGGGTTATTAAGAAATGTGATGGTCTATAAATCTTACGCTTAGAATATCAATTTCCAGAATTGAATTAACATCTTAATGTCCCTTAAGTTATTGTTTATTTGGGAAATTGAGTTAGCACGTTGGCTAACAATTCAGTATGTTGATTAAATATTGGGTTTAGCTCAAATAAAATGCTTTTCCCGTGATGGGTATTTCAAAGGTTCAAAGGTGTAATTTCGGGCTCTGTAAAACTTGATGCAACTTTTAACGTAAGTCTTCCACTGTACACTACTACAAAGGAGATACTCCATTCACATGCTTTTCTTATAAATATGTATAAATTAATATCTTATAAATTTCAGACATAAGTTAAATATTCATAATAAACAAGATCTTAGTTTTTAATGAGTCACCTACAAATATTTCTGTAAAAAGAACCATTATGTTTTTCAATACATTAACTTTTGCGTTTTGTGTGTATATATTTCAAAAATATATTCTTGCTTTCACATCTTTGATGCCATACCTTAAACCGTCCTAAAATACAAGACGAATAAACTTCATTTCTGTTCAATTTTTAAATAAACCTTTGAAACAACTAGAATTTCTTTCCATGATGGTTTTACCCAACAGTTTTCGAGTTAAGCTTTAAGATTTAATATGTATCGTTTCACTAGACATTATTTTAGCCAAGCTAAACATTTTACTAGTCAAAGTTATGCACCCCGGGATCCAAACTAGTTAATTCCACAAACGCAACCCCTTGGGTTAATGTATTAGGATACAGACTACGATGTAATTAGCAAGCTTGAATATATAGGTCAGTAGGCTATTCAGATCTGCCTCAGCCAAGAATTAAACTCTATGTTACACAATTTTTTCATAAATTATATACACTCATATGTTGTCATGTAGGGTTGTACTTGTACATACTTTGGAACTTGTTCACTAATATATATTAATACAAATATCATGCCAATTAAAGGAGAACAGAGTTTAAATGAAAACTATATTCTTTTACCGTATTTGTATGACGAGGAAATAATTAGCTATTTGAACTATAGCTTTTAAAACTTACCCAAACTTAGCAAAGTTTAGTTCTTTAAAAACTTGGGGAACAAACAAGCAAAAAATGTTAATAAGTTAATTGTGCAGTAAACATCATAAATTTTTAACCTGAAAGTTATCAGTTTTGGTGATATTTTTTATGGGTCCACATTATTTGAATGATTTATACAACCCCTTTTGTTACGAAATTAACGTTCTAGCATTATACGTGTTACTATAGCCACAGATTATAAATAAACAGGTTTGGCTGGTCTAATTTAATGAGAAATATGTTCTAAAGAACCCTGTGTAAATCGTAAAGCCATAGATAAAATTTTATCATGGATAAAAAAATCCTATATATTTTTGTCATTATTGATAAGCTGAAGGCAATTTTAAGGAAATATTTATGTGTATTTTGTATTTATGTAATAGGGTTAATTGCGTGGATGTATTCTCCTTATATTTCTATTTTTCAAATCATAGCTACCACAAAATAATTACTTATTTGTAAAACTTTGTTTGTCTTCTGGTATTACAATAAAATATAAAAAACACCCTTTTTTAGGCTAATGTTTCATGAAAATAATATTTAGCCAACCTCTTTAGGTTCTTCACAGTCTATTTAATATACAAAACAAAAATAAATACTTCTATGATTGGAGAACTTTCTATGTCCAGGAGAATTTGCCACGCTAAACGTGTTACGCTAATAAGCTATGTACTAATTATAAAACATACATGGTTAACATTAATAGTTTTGCGATTCTAAACATTTCATGAAGGTTTTAGACAAGAAAAAGATACGTGTTTAATGAAAATCTTATTGGTTGTAAAAGCTTTTTACAAACCGCAACTTCAGAGCTGCAAAGTCCCCCGGGGCTTCTAAAAATCGTTAGCGTTACAACTCGAATGCTGCCAAGTACGCTTGCTACAAACTATTTTGCTTGCCGCAACAGTGTTGTATTCTTAACTATAAGACGAACCTTTTTGTCTTCGTAAAATGTTAAAGGCTATTTTAAATTAAAGAACTACTCGTACAATAAGTTCAACGAGTATTTTATCATACATTATACATTATATCTATTGTTGTTTGTGCGGTTGTTTGTAGAGACGAATTTTGATGTAGGATTCATATATTTTATCAAACAAAGAAACCCAATCCAATAAATTCATAATCTTGTGATTAACTCAATATACACGTTGAGTTTGTAAAATAATTATCAACTTATTGACACAAAGGTATACTCCACAAGGTTTAGTTATGGAAACTGTATTACTGTGGTAAATAAATGAGTGATGGTATCTCCCATGTTCATCTAAGCAAAACATATATAGATAATCCTTCTCAATAGACGACAAAATAATTAATCCTTGTGGATATTTCCAAAAAATTTGGATAAATATTAAATTGCAATAATGATTAGTTTCCCGTAGAGCAATTATTTTTCATGCAAATTTTACGACCAATATGAGGTTATGTCTTTAAAAATTCATTTACTATGAAAATAGTTTAATTTTCTTTAACCCAATAAAACAGCCAGCAACTCACTCAATTTGCAGGTTTGCTGTGACGGGGTATTCACCTATTTCAACCTTGTACCATTAAGCGGCAGGTAATGGTAATCTACCAACCGTCGTGATAAAGGTACGACAACTTTTTCGTTGGACAGGAAGTAATATTGAAGGAACGCTTACCCCGTGATATGTAAATATCAGGGTTAACAGCTTGTCAAATCTGCCAACGTTATATTGGAAAACCGTTTAAGCTCAAGGAAATATAACATTCCCCCACCATAGGACATTTTGGGAATGCCCAACACCATTTTATGGCATGACATTGCAACATACATTGAGCAATATTACGACGTGATCATACGTGTCGATTGAGCATTATCTGACTTTTAAGGCCGGGGCCACACGTGGCGGATCGTCCGCGTGGCTTATGATCGCGCGATCATAAGCCGCGCAAAGGTGTCCCGGCCACACGGGGCGGATGAACCGCTTCCGGTTGAGGTTTCCCAGCCTACGTACTGTAAGATTAGAACATTGTTTAGTTCACTCGTTCTTGTTGTAGTCATGGACGAAACACTTATGTTAGTTTGTGAATTAGAAGTGTGTGATGAGCTAGAGCCTAAGGTTAACCGAAATCATTGGGTTCATCCTTTCACAACCGATAAACCATTTGTGTCCCAAACCTTTTACGAGCACATGCGAAACCATAGTTCGGAGCTTTTTTTTACTATTGCATGTAAATATCATCGTTTGATGAGCTACTTCAATTGCTTTGACCGCATATAACTAAAAGGAAGATACTCTAATGAGAAATATACAACATGAAATACAACATGAGAATTCCCACAGACATGGTTTGTATTAACAAGTTCTATGTATTTGTCTGTATCGAACATTTTACACCTATAAACCAAAACGAACAAGCACGAATGCTGGTTCGCGAACTCGTTCGAATAAACGACACGTAGGTTTACACGTTTGTACCAAATTTCATCAAAATCGGATCATTTTTGCTTGAGTTATCGCGCTAACGGACACATATATATATGAATTTGAACGGATGGTGTTTTTGGCCTCTAGGGACCTCAAAACGAAAAATAAAATCGGTCCAGGGTCCAGGTCTTACCATGAGTACTACGGTAATAGCTTATTCCCTATATGGGAAATTCGCTAAAAACAACTACAAATGCTTGAAAATGAGCTCCAACCGCGCGGACAATCCGTATCGTGTGGCCACTCTCATAAGACTACGTGTGTCATCCCCTCCAACGCGGCTTATGATCGCGCGGACGATCCGCGACATGGCGCGGACAATCCGCCCAGGCGGCTTAGGATCGCCCCGTGTGGCCACTCTCATTTGATTCAATGTGTTGTCGTACCACGCGGATCATCCGCGCGGACCGACCGCGCGGATGATCCGCGTCGTGTGGCCCCGGCCTAATGCAAGCATTGACACAGACAAAAGTCAAAGGTTCTCTAGCGTTGCCATGGAAACACAATCATGTCAATCACAAAGACTGTTTCTTCTATCTTCCCGTTCTGTCACGAAACAAACCGTTGGAAAGTACTTTAACCCTAACATCACCTATTGAAGTTCATTTACCTTACAACAAGTTTAAAAAAATCATGAAACACATTAATAGTTTTAGTTTCTTATTTGCAACAGAAACTCTTAGTACTCGTAACTCTTTTTGAGTGTTTAACCATACCATGTGTTTAATCTATTTAGACCAATTTTAAATTACTTAACAGCTAGTATTTGTTGAGTAGGCCTAACCAGGTTCACTGCAATTTAAGTCCATTTCAAAACAGCCCAAAACAAAGCAAAATAGAACAATTATTTGAAGCTTAAAATAATTGTAAATGTATAACAATTAAAGTTAAACATACCTTAGCTTTAATAAAATAGTTATCACCATCCAAACTGATCAAACGATATACTGCATCTATATACGCACGTGTTTGTTGTAAAAGTTAAAAACAGCAATGAACTGCCAACTATGTTAGACTATAAACTATTCTAACGCCTCTGGCACCACAAGGAGAAGACAACAATAGTAATAACGGCATGCGCTTTTACATATCTGCTTTGTTAAATAATTACACTCTGATCATAATTAGTCTTTATTATTGTTCTTTTGTATTTGAAAGTCTGCCAGTTTTTTTAACAACATAATTTTTTATGGACTAAAAGAAAATGTTGCTATAAAATACAAAATTAATTATGATGAGCCGAAATATTTTATTTATAGGCTATAATAATTATTTTTTGATCACGGTTTAAAGTTTTCAAACTTAAATTATGTTTTAGAGCAATTGTATAGTTGGCATATAATGACACCAATTATAAAGAAATAAATTTAAAAATCGTATCTGTTGTAAATATTTTTAATTTGTATTCTACTATTTTTTTTTGTTTATATTTTTTTTATAAATTCAAGCGTAACATAAACAATTAGGTTAATAACGTAAATAGACGTAAATAAATAGTGATCATTGCTAGTTTATTTTTCATTTCATTAAAATATTTACTTCTTTCATTTTGGTTAATTTTGTGTGTTTAAATGTCGATATGTTTGTGTAAAGCATGTAAAAATAAATCTATAAGTCCCAAAAATAATTCATTGACCAAGAGATTTGTTGAAAATTATATTCTTACTACAAGGGTGTATTTGGTTATACAAGACGACGTTTCTCACTAACACATTGTCTAATGTGAAAGGTAAATTACCGTTTACAATGTTGAATGCGTAAATTAATCACCATCTTATGAATAGCAATTTTGAGGAAGGGCGAAGGACTCAAAGGAGCAAAGGACTGACAACTTAAGCTTTGCGCCTTTGCCTGCATCTCATCCCAAGGCGCTCCTAAAGTTTCAAAGTATTCTCAGAGGTTGCTGAAGTTTGAAAGGATGGTTACCCTTAAGGAATATTTTCTTATAGTGAAGATCAATTTTCTTAAAATCGTATATAATGAATGTATATAATGCCTTAAAAGTCACAAACAATCCGAAAACTAGATAAAATAAAAGATTGTTGTGTTCTAGTATGTTTAAGCTATGTGCTGTGTTGGAAAGTTGTGGAAAATTTAGGACATTTGGAAAGTTCACTGGATAGCAGCTAAGTTCATGTACGTTATAATTGTTATATTATGTGAATAAACGTTTTAGGAACCTGTCATATTTGTTCATATCCAGGCCCTACAGTATAATGATTGAATGCATGCGTAGTTGTCCTATATGAGTTATCAAACTGACTCTCCGATCGCCTTGAAACTTCGACGATTATTCTATATTTCGGGGATTTAAAGATCTCACGGCTCCTCCCCAAGGCTTTAAAAGTTAGATTGTTTTACGACCGGACTATCAACTACTCTACCTTAAGTCTTAGGCAGTTTCAAGTGTGCCTGGTTGTCAATGTTCGGTTTATTTGAAATAAGAGTTGTAGAAATGGTGAAATATCAAACAGAAAAAAAACCAGTGATACTTATGTGGCACGGTAAAATAAAAATGCATTCCTTTAGTTATTGTATGAAACTACTCCTTATTAACTAGCAGATTATGGGGAAAAATTATAAAACACACATTTCCCTGTAACACAGTATTAATTAACAGATTGATTGAAACAGTCATGTTTCAATAAGCAAAATCAGTGTTGCGCCTGCAAAAATGAGCGGCAATTAGGACACAGCATACATATTGCCTAGAGGCGCCTTGGTAGAGTTTGTCTCTGCAATGATAATTAGTTACAGAAATTATTGCTAAGGATATAAAATTGTTTATTCACAGAAGGATAAAACTGAAAATTATGTGGTTTCTTTGTTTTCAAATACTTTTTATTTGACTAAAAAAATAGGGATGTTTTTTTATTAAGATCAGAATATAAGAATTGACGAGCTGCTATACCCGTGCTTTGCAACGGGGAGAAAATGTGACCTAAGTTACTTAGGCATATATGTAATTATTTAATATTATTACATAATTTAATTTTTTTAACCCCATTTACAATTAATAGTCATAATACCGAATTTTATATAACCCGCTAACTAAAATAGTTGATATTTCTGTCTGTAGCATAACGGTTTAGTAATTAAGATGCCATCTCAAGATGTCACATACAATCAACCTACACATTCCTTTCATCTATTATTTTTAGAACATTGCTTTTGTATGTTTGAAATTGCATCTTAAGAGGTTCTACGTCCGTTTAAAATAAGTTCTCTAGCATAATATTAGTATCTCAGACTGTGATGTAGTTTTTAAAATGAATCTGACAATACCTCTGTTGTTTTAAATGGAATGAGTTATGGTGAGCTACAGCAACTGTCATGACCCGTCAGCCTGGTCAGCAAAAAATAATGTATAAATCGAATTTTAGACACTAGCGCATTCTGTGACTTGCTCACACAACTACGTTCTTCTTTAGTAAACAAATTGGCTCACACAACTACGTTATTTTTTAGTAAAAAAATTGGCGACAGCTGGTCCATATAGACGGGAAGTCTACTTCAGTATCCAATAGTCAATGATAAGACGTTAGACAACACAACAAAATATACTGTAATGAAAAGTACTGATGTGTATTGTACATAACATAATTAACACTCATGTCAATTTAACACCATATCAACTTTACACTCTAAAAAATGTTCAACTACTCAACATTACCTTCTGAGAACTTTTTACTAGGACAAATTTTCTCCCTGAAAACTTTAAACCCTGACTTTAAACACTTTGAAAACTTTACACCCTGACAAAATCACTTTGAAAACTTTCCACCCTGGCCCTATACTGTACATTGGAAACTTTACAGGCGCACAACTAAGATAGTTATTATTTTACAAATTACCACATCAATTATTTGAAATACTGTAGAGTAGAGGTTTTACCCAAATATATACCAACTGCAGCCAGTTCTCTACCCAAAGAGAAAATAATTGAATTGAAGCATTCAAAAGCAAGCTCTATTGGTGGCAAGACTTAACTATGCTATATTTACTCTAAATCTAGCCACTTAAAATCTGTTTATAGAACAAATATTCCATTTCCAAGAGTTATAGTCAGTTTTAGAATGAAAATGGACGTAGTTGAGGTGAGCCACCGACAGAGCGCGACGTAAATTATTGGTTTATATCGAATCCACAAACTTTTTAAACAAACTAAGCTTCCTAATCCACTTCATGTAAACTATAGCGTCTTTTATAATACACACGACATCTAAGTAACCAAATACCTAGAGAAAAATAGAATATAAACATTAGCACAATCTGTGAGCGATTCATTCTACCAAATTCTAATTTGAAAAAAATACTACAGCTGCTCCATAAAGATTGGTTGTCAACCAGAGAGCACGCCAACTGTATCCAAAATTCACTTACGGATTTTAAAATGCAAATTAGATGAAATCTTCACGGAAGTAAATACAACGACCTACTTGTTTAGAACATGCGTTGGAAAATCAAATTAAAAATTGACCTTGGTGTAGCAAATCGAAGGTGGCCCGTTATACCATGTTGGCGCCACATTAATCTACCAACTTAAATGCATTATTGTGTTTGCTTTACGCTCAAGATTGTGTCTATTGTTGTGCCAGGAGTACAAGCTCCGTTAGCAGACTACTAGTCACTAGTGACTACCTTTGTAAACAATACAATCCTTATGTACACACATGTACAATTGGAATATACTGCTACCAAGTTGTATTTTAAGTCTGATCCAATCGGTTTTGTATCTACTTAAGAAATTATGTGCATTTTTTATAAATTTTCATCATTGCCTCTTTTAACAAAACCCAACATTAAGGTGAAATGAGGTATAAAATTCGAGTGTCGGATGTGTGACGAATGAAATAAAATACATCAATGAAGTGGAATTGTATGAAATTGATTGATATACAGAATTTGATAAAATACCTACGTCAGCAAAATTAAATACCTTGACAAAACAAAGCAAATTAATCAAATCAGTAGTGCGATCAAATTTAAATATTTGGTTTGACATAAAATTAGAACTATAAATGAACAGTGAGTCCATTTCTATAAATTAATCTACTTTAAAACTATAAAGTTAAAACGTATTTTACATTTTTATTCTTAAATCATACTAGCCCCTGCCCTACTACCTGAGTTCGTAAAAAATTACCTTTTAAACTTTCTTTTCGAATCAGCTTAAAAGATAATACCACTTTATCAAAGTTGCTTTATAACAGTCCAAGCATCTTAAGTATTCGGGAGTTACCAAACTTTTAATGAAATCTGATGCAAAAAGAATGAAACAAGTTCTGATTTAATAATGCACTCTGAGAGTTTTTGCCGTAAATTGCGAACTGTTAAATTTATTATGACAAAAAAATCTGACATTTGTCCTATTTTACTTCAATGTAAGTTTATCATTACTCTCATTTCTTAAGGTCTAAGTATAGATTTTTGGTTCTATAATGGCAATCAGTGATTTAACAAAATAACTAACCTGTAACTACGATCCTCTACTAAAATTCACCGCTAAGTATCAATGAAAATTGAACGACCAGATGAACCTGGAAAATTAAGTTTTTTTAAGCTTTAATACTGCATTATATTGGGTTTTATTGTAGCATTATGAACCAAGCATGCTACAAATTAGTCACTAGTACATACTACCTTGGATATTAGATACACAGGTAGACATCCCATCTATTTGAACAAGCTTAATTAAGCGAGTCTATCATAGAGTATGATTATCGAAGTTATATTTTGTATTTTAGGTACCCACTGTATCGATTAGGTATAAATGTTTTACAATAAGTTGCCATTTCAGTTTGTTACGATTGAGAAGGAGGTGTATCTTATACAAATTTGTTTTTTTAGCTGAACACTCTATCGTTGGAACAATTAATCTAAGTTCTCAGTTTTTTAAAAGCTTGATTTAAACCATTTGAAATACAACGTGTTCTTCGTGGTATGTCGAAGTCTATGCTAATTCTTCATGCAATGCGTATTTAAACCCAATACATAGCATTACCAAATCCAATATCCGTTAATAGTTGTAATCCGTACTATTTAAACAACCTTAGACCCTCACCAGTAAATTTTAATTAACGTGTGCCCATCGTAGCAACAACGTACCAAGGCGCATCTAGGCAATATGCTTGCAGTGTCTGAATTGCCACTCACTTAATGCAGGCGCAACCTTACTACTGCTATTGGAATTGGTTACTTCAATTAACCTATTAATACTATTAGACAATTGAATAGTGTCCATTACTTAAAATTCTTGATGATTGATGGTATCTGATAGTACAAAAACCAACATTTAAACGTTATAATGTAAGAAATGTAAAAATGTACTTGCTTAGCCTTTAATCATTCGTTGCTAATAGTATGAATCTGAACATAAATTGTGTTAATAAAAATGGCAAGGGTTGTATGAAGCTAAACGAATGCTATACCGGTATGTTCTAAAAGACTATTTATTATTTGGTTTTATATTTGCTGGTCGACAGCACTGTATTAACAGTGACAGCACTGCGATGTGTTTGTTGATAAACAACTATGCAATTAAGTTGGAACCTTCAATCGCTTGGTAAATTTAATGGTATGTAAATGATGAGCGTGCATACGAAATTACACAAACAATTAATTGTGTTTCCTTTATCAAAATCTATAACAACGTATCCTTTTGAAATATAAAATTAATTCTTGTGAAGCCTTTAGTGGAGGGAAGTGAACAAAATAGTACCAAATATGGTTGAATAACAGGTTATGAAAAAGAATGATGATATAGTAATACTTTAGTAAAAAATAATTTCAGAAAACGTGAAGTGGTTTTTTAAACGGAGCCACGGGACTTTTCCCGTTAGTTTTTCAATTGTTTTTCACTGAGGTTTTGCATAAATTATTCTGGAGCGTGTATACCATTCTCAAAGTTCTTTTCCCGATTATTACATTACTTTAAGCCATTGCCGAGATTTGAACCAAGCCCACCAGAACACAAGTATAGCACATTAACCACAAGATCCCCTTCCAATTCACATTCTATAAAATCAATTCTCCCAAGACATAAAACGGTATTTCTAAACCACCAAAATTTGACCAAATTTCGTTTAAATAATTCAAAACACAATATTTTCCGCATTTATGCAATAATTATTATTCTAATCCGCAAATCGCCGAAGTTTCTACGGAATAATCTGCGTCTCGTTACTAACTAATTTACAATTCAATTTTCGTTTAATATTCTCCGATCATATCCAATTAAATTGGACGATCGCTATCAAAGCGTTAGATTCCAACACTTTATCGCTTTTATTACACCGATTTACTCCCACTCGTGGGGAAATAGTGCTGAATGGGGTAAGGCGGGATTTGAATATGGACCTATCCCAACACCAGGCAGTATTGAGCGACAGTGTTGCCAGGGATACGATAATTGTTTGGTCGGTACCATAATTTTTTCTTAAATAGGAAAAATATCGTAGTTAATGTGATTGTGCGATATTTTGTAGAATAATACGTTGTAACATTTTTTATGTTATTTACTTTAACTACTCCAGTGGTGAGATTGGATATTTTATGCTGGATATGAATGAAGGACGAGTGTAGACTGTAGAATGTGGGAGGCGAATGTTTTTGTGAACTGGGCTGTTATATTGTTCGAATAAGTTATGTTACAAATAATTGTGGTTTATCATGTAGCTTACAAATGTATCAAAATTATACCATAGAAAATGCATAGATAATATAATTCAATAAATTAAAAGAATATACTGTAGTATTTTAATGCTCTACGGCCGGGTTTTTATGATTGTCCGTCTTTATAGACAGAACTATATAGACGGACAACTACAAGAAAAATAGCTGTTATCTCGTGAAGGACACATATAAGAAGTTCAATCCTGTACTACTAAGATAATGTTTGATTTTAATTCATTGTTTCTTATACTTTCTACACTCATTCGCACCGATTCGGCTTAAACGCAAAATAATCTAAGAATACGTTGCCTTTTTAACAAAATTATAAATTAAAAACTCGTGCAAAACACATAACACAAATTCCCAGCATGCTCATGGATTGCTTTAGCTCCAATCAAAATCTAAAAACTATAATATTTTTCTGTAAAACAATAATAACTTAATCAACATAAAAAAAAAGAATCATACAACATATTACGAGAATCCACGAAAAATTCACGTATTTATACGATAATCCGTGAGCGTCCGCACGATAATTCTGGTACGGCTGTGCGCGCGCACCCCGGCTCGCCGCGACGCCTAGTAGATTGCGTCGCCGGTCACAGTACTTACAGCGGGGCCGGGTGGCCAAGAATGAGAGGGACTCTGAAAGATCTGCTGACGTGTACGTTTAGCAGCGAGCCTTGCCCAAGGAGCCAACGCCGATCTTCAGGTATATCAGGTACGATCACCTGTTTCTGCATTGTTGATCAGCTGATTCATTGTTGATTTGACCATTTGACCGATAGCGAAAAACACATGATTGAGTGATGTGTTGTGAATCCATAGTAGTAATCGTTTTGAAGTGTTGCAATGTTGTTTGAATTTTGTTGTGTAAGTTCAAGAGTAGTGTTTGAAATAGTACAGTACTAAAAAAATTTTATCCGTGTTAAACCGGTGTAACGTGGAATAGTAATGGGGAATGTTAAAATCGATTGCAACTAGGGATAGACATATAACTTTATTTTCAACCCATTTGACGACTATTCTACCACTCAAATAGTTTTTATGTAAGCCGGTGTACAGATTTCAGTTTAATTTATTGATTTATATCAATCATATATTATTGTTTATATATTTGACTGTATTTTATCCTTGTCTGTATAATCAAAACTGGGACATTTTACTTTGTTGATGTGACTGGCAAGTGTAAAATGCGTATTTTGTGACCTTGAACTTAATTAGAGAAAGAGGGGTGGATCGCAAGAGGTGAGAAGTTTTAAGGGTGGCAGGGGGTGGTGAGGGAATGAGAAAGAGTGAGGTTTAGGAGGAGCGGTGCACCACCCTTTTAGCATGACGTAATCAATGTGCCCCATGCTGTCATACGGTTATAAACATTGTTGAGCATCTATGAGATTAAGGAAGCAGTGGTATATTAAATTAACTATAAATCAAATGTTAAGGGGTTCTTGCTATCTTCACTATCAGTTTTTTGGGGAAAACAGAATTTTAAAAAATTTGGGAAAAAGTATTTAAACCATTTTATGCTTTGATATATTATAATGGGGTATTAGATGCTGAGGGTACCAGATAAATCCAGTTTTGAATACAAGAAAAACACTTCGAATCTTAACCCCTAAAGAAAATTTAGGTTCAAGTAACCACATGGATTTCAATATATATATATATATATATATAAATGAAAATGAGTTGTTAAAGCGATTTTCCACATTTGAAACCCATGGTTTGACTACAAAATTTTAATTTTAAAAACGTTTTATACATACTTGAGCTCTATTATAACCATCTTTACATTATCAATTGTTACATAGATTTTTACAATTTTCATGTTAAAAGGATAAGCTATTTGTGAGATTTCTCTTAACAGTTATTAAAAACAGCCTAAAATCTAAGTTCAAAAGAATGAAATGTTGCAATACCTAAATATGCCCAAATAATTTTTACTCAGATCATGTAACATAATAAGGATCACAATTGAATACAGTAGAACCTTGATAACAAATCCCTCTCATAGGGATGATAAAATATGACTTGTTATCAAGGTTTACTCCTTGACGAGGTTTGCAATAACATGTAATTAAGTAGAACTAGCAGCCGTGACTCCAAAATCTGTGATATTTGAATTAATTTACAATTTTTTACTGCTCTCAGTTAGGTTGAAATTTATCTATTTTTACGTGATAATCATTAACTTCTCACTGACTTTAAATTTTTTTAAGCAAACCCTGAACATAAACTTTGTAATTAGTTTTTCCAAAACAATATGAAATCATGCATAAAGAAGTGAATCGAACTTTAATAAAAAAAAAAACTTTTTCCGATAAGTACATTATTTCAGCCAACCGGGCGCGGCTTAGACCAACATAAAGTTACCCGTAGGAAAAAACTGTGTTCATGTATCACGTCTAAAATATAAAGCATCACAAAAACTACATACTTCATTCATTAGTTCAAGTTCAAAAAGAGGGAAATTTTCTGAATTGACCATGGCTAAGGGCAGTTGATAAGGCTAAGGCTGAAAGAAAACGATTATTCCTAATAATATCCCTATTATTTTCACTACACGATCTCTTCGAGGTATCTAAGAAAGATTACAAATACTAATGAAACATACTATGAAAACACTAAATCTGACAAAACTGATTTTCTTCTTTACACTTCTTAACATTTCTTCATTTTTTACTCTACACAAAATCTACCTATCAAAACACAAAATCTAAAGTAAGAAGGAAATTTTATTTTTAATTTTATACAAATATCATTACAATATTTTACTTGAACTCACTAAAACATCACCAGCTGTAAGATAACCCAATTTTCGTATGGATGTAAACAAAATGGCCATCTGTTTTGATGCAAACAAAATGTAAACTTGAAAAAGTCCAGATAATTGACAATAGAATTCAGCACAAACTCTGAAATATTAAAAGCCTATACCGTTGACTATATAACACTAGTGTTATATAGTCAATGCCTATACTTAGGACGAAGGGCTTTCAACGGATATCATCCAAACCAGCAAAACGCACATCTAGAGGGCAAGAGTTTTAAATTGATACCCAATATGTCTATGATACTGTAATAAATATTTAGGGATTGATTTGCTGCACAAAAAAATCAAACAAATTCTTTTAATAATATAGATACAGTCTACTCTTCGTAAGTTAAACACTCAATAAATCGAAACTTTCGATAATTCAAAATAAAAGCTTATTCTGTAGAGAATCTCTCGATATTTCAAATTTTTACCATGTATTTTGATACACTCGGTATTTTAAAGTCCAAATAAAAAGACAGGCCAATTTGGAAAACGCAGTAATTCGAAGTTTCATTGGCAAAACACCCTGTAATTTGTATTTTGTAATTTGTGTATTTGAAAAATACACTGGTTAACAAGGGCCACTTGGTATATTATCTACTGTTTTTCTTTTAATCCTTATATATGAAGGCAATTTCTACGAAACACTACTCCTCCGTTAATAATGGACGGATTTTTACAAACAATGTGTCAAAATTAAATATTTTTTTGTAAGTTACTTTATGAGTATTCGTGACTACATTAAGTGTTTTGAAGTAAGGTTAGATTAGGAAGGTAAAGTGTAGGTTATAGGTAGGTGATCGGTTTATTTATTTGTGTTGCACCATATTATTTTTTTTATTTTTTGGAATAGTTGGTTAAACGGGGAAACGATTTCAAAAATGCTTGCATATTAAAGGTCTTAACAAACCATCTACAGTATTCTAGCATTGACTTTATATAAAGTCAATGATACTAGCAAATTACTACATACAGACCAAAAGAAAAGAACATTTGGATTTGGACCTTTGACCATAGCAAACCTAACATATAATTTATGAAATGTGAAAAGTTGTATATCATTAAATACTATTCTGTAATAGCCAATTAATAATTGTTTGGCAAATCCTCATTTTAATGGCTTGGCCAAAAATGGAATCTGCATTTTGTGAAACAGTAATTTGGTAACAATTCAGTAATTTCAAATGTTGATAACAGTAGCCTATCCTATAAATACTGTTATTTGATTGCCAGGCCACGGACTATACATACGTCCAGTTACAGCCGTAATAATAAGTAAATAATTAATTACCTGGGCTTATAGAAGTACACTTTTAACCACGGTATGGATAATTGTCTAGAGCTGTCCAATGGTTTTATTAAGGCCAGTATTAAAATGCCGTCTCTAAATCGTCCCAATAATGGTAGAAGACCTACATGCCAGTTACATTACAATCATATCCTCCATCAAGAATACTTGGTATTAACAATCATAAACAATTTCCAGCAAAGAAAGCCGAGTTTAACCGAATGCAATGGTTGAAATGAAGACCAATGTTTATGTTGCACAGTTGAATTTAAATGTCAAATTTCCCCTCCTGATGTTATACTTTAATACTCGTTTTTTTAATAGTTACTGTTTTTTTTTTATACTTAAATACTTTAACCGATTGTAAGGGTGAAAAATTAAGTCCAATATTTTTGTTGTAGGCTACAGTTGAATTTGAATGTTAAATTTCCTTTCTCTTTTTTATACTTGAATGCCCTTTTTGGATGTTAATATCAGATTCCCTCTACTGTAATATTTTCCTGGTCAAAACTACCATAATGCACTTCTGGAAGAGGTATCTGAGTAACAAGGTGTAGTTAAAACAAATTTGAATTATTATAATTTTTATCAATAAAACAAGCATTAGTATATCTATTGACTTTTTTACATTTAGTTACTTATACAAATATCAAATCACGTTTGTTCCGCTCAACTGGCTTTCACCTCTCTGAAAGCAACCCTAGTTAACTTGCTTCGTGCTAAATAAGTTTACAATTTTAAACTTAGTCTATGTATATTTCAAAATATATCAACAAAGTGTGATAAGTCTTATATTTTTAGCTTACCTATATATACATCATTGACCTTGATATTGGGGATAGGGTTTAAAGAGCAGAAATATCTTAAGTAGAAATTCAGACAGGAATAGTGTTGTCGCGTGACTGACTAGGGGTGTGGTGCTGGAATTGGCCCAACAATCTACTGCAAGTCAGGCATTTACCTGGAGTACAGCTTAACTGGCTTGGATATATCACTTATGACATGCAACTCAGTTCCTCAAACCTAGGTAGCATGATATACATTTTAGGAAATATTTAAACCAACAACGAGAGAAAAACATTTAGAAATTTATTTTTGAATTCAAACCCTACCCTAAGTTTTGATTATATCACATAATTTTGTTTCTAAAATTACCTTTTTATACATGTAAAAATGTATGTGCCATGATACAAAATTTGAATAAAAATTGAAAATAATGAGATAGATCATTACTTAGGTTAGAAACTGAACCTAGTTAGGAATTATTTAAAATTTAGGAATGCAAAAAGAATGTGAAAAATGGCTTAAAAGAAATAAAATAGTTTGACATATTTTACTTTTTTAATCTCTTTTGTTTGCTTAGGTATTTTAAATTTCTTACAGTATCCTGAATGATTTTATCAGTCTAATTTTTTCATTTTAAACAAAAATTATCATGGATTATTGGATTACAACTGCCTGAGTCAAAAGAATAATAAAATCATATACATATAGGTATTCCAAAAGAAAAAATGAATTGGGTGGATATCAGAATTGGTTATTTTTTTCATCGACAAGTCTTAATGATTTTATATAGCCTAGGACAATTTGGCTTCTGTGAGGTTGAAAAGAACGTGCAAAAACTTTTTTATTGCATTTTTCAACCTTTAATATATTTTAAAGTATCCACAACCGGAATATCTTAAAATATATGCAATCCGCAAACCAGAATTTTCTATTTCTGTCGGCGGGATTTGAATGGATTAGTTCACTAAAATAACCTCACCGCCTGACTGTAAACCACCAATGCTTACATCAGCAAACACGTGATGGTACACTCCTCTGTCTATTCTTACCAGATGAGTCTATTTTGAACCACTGTAGTGCAGTTTTATCAAATTTAATCATTTATTGAAACAAAAAATATGTTAAATCTATTTAATATGACCTGTTAATACACAACCAAAACCTTTTTATCTGTAATCAGATGTTTTACCTTTACTAAATATTTGTTTATTAGAATCTCTCGGGAGCAGAACCTGTACCTCTGCTCCTGAACAAACTGTCAAATTAAAGTATTTACAGCTGACTTCAATATTGATATATTTGACTATTTACATTCTTTCAAAATGTAAACATTGAATCTTTGGAATCCTGTGGGGCGTAGCCCAAGGGAAATATGAAAATAAAATTATTTAATATTGCAATGTCATCCATTTATATGCTATCATTCAAGTTTCAAGTCTCTAGCTCATAGGGAAGTTACTTTAAAATTGATTGCAAAATTTGTACCAAACCGACAAGAAAGGTAGCTAATAAAACAAGCCCATGGGAAACATGAAAATAAAATGATTTAATATTGCAATATCATCCATTCATGTGCTATCATTCAAGTTTAAAGTCTCTAGCTCATCGGGAAGTTAGTTTAAAAGCGATTCCAAAATTTGTACCGAACAGACAAGAAAGTGAGCTAATAAAACGTATTAAAAATGTTACATCAAATGCTTAAATACACAGAAAACATACTACTATAACCCAGAATGCCAAGGGTAAAAGCGTTAAGTACTTTCAGAGAGCTTTGCCTGTCAATTCGTAGGCAGCGCCACCAGCATTGCTATGCACTCAGCATGGCAACGCTGGTGGCGCTGCTTACGAATTGACAGGCAAAGCTCTCTGAAAGTACTTAACGCTTTTTACCATGCGGTTGGCATTCTGGGTTATAGTAGTATTAAGGATTCATAGTCAATGGTAGTATGTTTTCTGTGTTAAATATCAGTTAACATGGTGTCACTCAATCAAATTAATGCACTAACATGTTATGATATTCTAGTAAAAGATGTTGTACTCCGTTCACAAAATTTAAGTTTAAGGGGAAGAAATCACCTCCATTTCAACCTGCCTTTAAAACAATAGCTGAGGTAACGGCTAAATTTAAACAAACATGTATTCAACCTGCGTATCAGCTGCAATATACATTACGCAATAATGTGGTGGGGGAACTTCTCCCTAAAACTGCCTACATTTTGTGAATGGGCTACAACGTATTGGTTTCTTTCAAAATAATGTATTTGTACAGAAAAATAAAAGTTTGTTCTTAGTTGTAAGTACAACTCACAATTCTATGAGAAATAAAAACTTATATTTACTACTAGATAGATAGATAGATAGATAACAGTGCTTTATTTTTCTGAATCGTTTACAAATTTACAGATTGTATTATTTTTATGCACAAAAGACAATAGTCATTTGACCGTCTGTCTGGTTGGCAAAGTCCACTTCCACTATCTAAATAAAATCAACACTGCACTGATATAAAAAATAATAAACATAAAAGCACTCACTTAAAAGCTAAAATAAAATTTAAACTAATTTACATTCATTCCAATTTTTTGAACTGCACCAAGGATTCTAATCTATTGCCTACACATACTAATACACATACCTACACATCATACTAGGCTATACTGTAAATACATACATACACACATACAAACATACAGATATATTCTAACATACAGTTTTTAGAGTTAAACCAAGAATTTCCTTTTACAGTAAACAGTTAAATAATAAATCTTTGAGATAAAAAGTATCATGAATGCTGAAACATAAAATACTGCTCTAATAAAATGAAAGGAAAAAAACAGAGTATATGATTGTTGAGATTCATCATCTAATAGCCTAGTATATAATGTTTTAAACTGCTTAATTCATGTATGCTTATTGTCACCTGTCGTTCAAAAGATTACCCTCGACTCGAATACCTTTAGAACAGAATATTCCCATCAAGTTAGGATTTTTAAAAATTAAATTCATTTATTAGCTCCCTCCTACGGACCCAGGCTATTTTAATAAAGTTACCCAAACCTCGCCAATCCCTCCCATTTAGATAAGATAAAAACTCATGATAATCAATAGTTAATTTTTGTAAATGACATTTTCTAAGGTCTTTAAACACGGGACACCTTGCCACAAAGTGAAAAACAGTTTCATTTTCATGCAGGTTACACAAGGAACAAAAATAATTTTTATCAACTACCCAGGGTTTATAATTTAAATCTAACATCTCCCCTCTACATTTCATAATCCATGAAATTGTGACGATATCCCTATTATCGGAGAGAAAAGTTCTATCGCCAAGATTGAAGTCCAAATCTATAAATTGAGAGTGAAATGCCGATGTACGCGCTCTGCCAATACATTCCGCCCTCCAGTTATCTCTCAACGCACTCACAACGCTCATCAGCTGGACCTCGACCTGACCTTGCGCAAAGTCTACCGGCAAACCAAACTTGTCACCTAATAATTTCCAGTCACGGTACCAATACACTTTTCTCCTTATCACTTCCCTTGCTAAAATATTTGGCAAACGATCTGCATCCAAACACAACACATTTAATATATATTTTAGATTCATCAAAATAGTATGGAATTGTAATTTGTCTAATCCTGACTCCAAATACAGAAAATAATTAGGCGTATTATTTGGCAACCGAAATAGTTTTTTTATAAACAATCTCTGAACTGATTCCACTGGATCACAATCTAAATATCCCCACACTTGACCTGCATAACACAAAATAGATTTTATTATTGAATTGAAACATACAAATTTAGAATTCAACGGAACTTTATTGTTATTTATAAAACTACTCCACACGGCATTAATAGCTAATTTTGCAGCAGCTGACTTATCATTTAAATGCTTATCCCAGTTAAGAGTTGGTGTTAAAACAACTCCTAGATATTTGTAGGAATTCACTATTTCAATAGGCTGACCTTTGTACCACCATTTATTGTTTCGTGCCAACCTACCACCTTTACGAAATACCATGATTTTTGATTTATTAAGATTCACTTGTAGGTTCCAAATATCACAGTAGGCCTCTAAATTAGTTATCATTTGCTGTAACACTGTGGCTGTTGGTGCTATCAGTACAACATCATCGGCATACATTAAAATGTTTATTCTCTTACCTCCGACTAAACAGCCACCTCCTAAAAATTCTGGCAAGTCGTTAATAAATAATGAGAATAAATTAGGACTGGCAACGCATCCTTGTTTTAAACCTATTGTTGATTCAAAACTGTTTGTTATGCCACTTTTACACCACACTGAAACATTGGTACCCTCATAAAGATTTTTTAAAATTCTAGAAAATTTTGATGAGACCCCTAAAGAAAGTAATTTAAAAATTAACGAATCCCTGTCTATTGTATCAAAAGCTGCTGTAAAGTCGACGAAAAAGCAAAATAATTTTTGTTTATTTAAAGATAAACTCAAATTTACTATACATGATAGGTTGAATATATTATCGATAGTAGAATAACCTTTCCTGAATCCAGCTTGAAATTCAGAAATTACTTTATTTTCCATTATCCACTCGTTTAATCTAAAATTCAATAAACTTGAGAAAATTTTACAAACACAGTCGATAAAGGAAAGACCCCTGTAATTTTCTACTAAATTCACATCGCCCTTTTTGTGTAGAGGAAATACAATAGATTTTTTAAAACTTTCAGCTACCTTTCCGTTGTTGTACATATCATTATATACCTTTAACAATTTGTAAAGAAGAGAGTCGGGAGCATTTTTAAAAAATTCATATGGCACCCTGTCATGACCAGGAGCCTTGTTATCTTTTAGTCGTAAAAGAATGGTTTTCAACTCTAACATACTGAAGTCCGCATCTAATATCTCGTCTGTTATCAAAGGTTGCGCATAACTGATACTTGCTGATAACAAAGGTGGGTTGAGTAAATTTTTAAAATGCAATACCCAGTTTTCTGGGGCAATATTACCAACAAGTTTAACTTTCCCACGCTTAAAACTGTTCAATGCAGACCAAAATAATTTTGCATCCCCTCTATCATTTAAATCAAAAATAGTTTTCTCTAAAAATAATCTTTCTTTATTCTTACATAACTTTTTGAACTGCTTACAAACTACTAAATATTCGGACTTCACAATTTCACAATTAGTTTTACGGAATTTATTTAATAATTTGAATTTACGCCTCCTCACAGCCAAACATTCGTAATCAAACCACTTTCGCTTCCTATTAAAATTCGAATCAGGTATAGTCGATTGTTTATTCTGGGCCGAGTCAATAATGATTTTAATAATGTTATCTACATTCTTTTGATTGTCCTCATACAATTGCAAGCAACTGACCTTCCGATCCACTCTCGCCCTGTAAAATTGTTTACAATTATTTGACCATTTGAGTTTTGGCATCAAAGGTAATATCTGACCACACTCGTTGTCCCTCAATTGCATACCTTTCACCTTTAAACAAACCTCAATGGGCATATGATCCGATCCCGTATGGCTCAACACTCTAAAACCTTCTACTAAATGTAAACAATTAATAGACACAGCGGCTAGGTCAATGACAGAAGAACCCATGGCCCCGATAAAAGTATACTCCCCACAAGAATCCTCAACAGATCTACCATTTAAAATTATTAAACCTAAATTATCAAATAAGTTTAAAATTTTTCTACCCCTGCAATTCAATATTTTATCCTTAGACTTACGTGTATCATTGAATATAGGATTTATCTCGCCTAGGAATAACTCTGTTATTTTTTGTTCATCCCCCACTCTTCCATTTAGGTCCCCAATTATTACTAGGTTTTCATGCCATAAATCAATTAAACAGTTTGAAACCATTTCAAAATCAGTTTCCCAAAAATTACAGTTAACATATAAAGGTACCAAAATCAACCTTTTATCATCAATTCCTGTATCAATCTGGACCAAAATTAATTCATTGATTTCAATAAATGAAATTAAATTAAAAAATGGTGACTTTAAATTGGTTAATACAATCAACCCACCCCTATACCTTCCATAATTTGCAGTTCTCTCTGCGAACTTAATATTTATTTTAAATCTACTAAGCTTTTGTGAAATAAAATTAAAATCTCTCTCTGAAATAAATGATTCTAAAATGAAAACTACGTCATAATTGTCTATAAATTCCAAAAAATAATAATCCTCTAATTTATTCTTAATACCACAAACATTGTAACAAATGAGTTTTAATGAACCTGTTCCACTCGCACACCGTCCGGAGAACACCCGATGTTCGTCGTTCGCTGGATTGGCGTCGGTTCCCTAGCCTCTTAGCGCCTGTGAGTAGCTCGCTGTAGCCGTCGTCACCTCCCCTGGTCCTGTCGCGCCATTGTCGCCGTCACCTCCGTCGTTGGTCGCCTCCGCCCCCATGTTTGAGTCGTTGCCTTGCACCAGTAGTACCCCAGAGACATTCTTTGAAGGAGAAGACACAGGTTTACCTTGATTTGGATTCTCACTTGTTCGACGTGGAGGTGGATTCTTCAAACCGCTCACGAAAGCAGAAAAATCGTGTCCAAACATTTGTTTCAGCTTATCCACACCACACTGTCGCCCTGCCATGAGACTGCCGTTTTCCCAAGTAAACCTACACTTCTTTATAGTCATGTGGTCATACACTAAAGGCATTCTCAGTTCTCCTGACACTTTCTCGACTTCAGTTCTTACTGCTGCCAAACACGCCCGTTTAACCCGAATTTCGCGCGGGAAATCGCGGTACACACTGTAACCCGTATTTTTCAAGTTTTTCACCCTACTCATATTTACTACTATAGGTACCTTCACTCAAATCGACATGTATATAATCGACTTTATACATTAACAGCTTTCATAATCGTGCTTGTTCAAATCACAAGGATAGCGAAAACAGAATGATGAGAAGAACGTTAGATGAGTACTACCACAACTCATTGCAGCATTTACACAGTATAGGAAATATGAAAATCTAAAAACAAATCATCTCATTAATCGTTTATCAAGTTTGTGCCAACACTATCAAAGGTGTTTTCAAGAGCAATTCACTAAGGAGGAAATGATTTTCTGCCAAGTTTATGAAGCTGATATCATGCATAATTACTTCGTCCTGTTCCGTAACCTACAGCCGAGATATTCGCCAAGATCTCGTGGCGTTCATCTTGACAGTGAACATGTGACTTGTCTGGCATAACGTACTCCATCGCAGTAGTGGCTCACTATGCCAGAGTTGGCAACTCCTCGTAGTGCACGACATTTGTAAGCTGCCAGACAGTGACAATAAGTTTCTTTTACGTTTACAGTTTCGTCTAGAACATGGATTATCTAGGTAGTGGTTAAAATGTTCGCTTCCAAATGTGAAAGATCCTGGTTCGACTTCAAGCCAGATTTATTCTGGGATAGACACTACTTTTAATTGAGCTATCCATTGATAATTAACAGTGCCATCACTTGCTATCCGATACTTGGAGGATGCAGGGTTATTGAAAAAGTTTTATTGATGTACATTTTTTAAACTTGAACTAATCTGAGAAAGTTGTATTTGTGATGCCAAATAATACAAAATACACAAAAATTTTTTGTGCAAATAATCAAGCAACACCGGCCGTAATACAAATTCCTTCCAATTTAATCACTAATACTACATTCACCAAAATCAAATCAGGTCAAAAAGTCTTTTAATGTACATCAGGCACATTAAATTGTGTCAAAATTTTAACTTAAACTTAACCTAAAAAGCTAGTTTTTATAAAAACATTACTGTCCTGTTGAGGACAAGATCCTGCAACCAGAAAGATGTAAGACTCCCATGGAAACACAAGTCAAATTCCAGATAGCTCAAAAACACATTATTTCCACGTACAAAAAATACTCCTCTTAAATTTTTCACGTTATTTTTACATGGAAAATTATTTCACTTTAGAATTTTCACTTTTTAACCGTGAAAATTATGTTATTTTTACATTATGTGCTGGTATGTGTCAACTTTATACTCAGTAAATGAGTCTGCTATAGAAGCCAAACCATTCTTGATTTTCTGTCACTAAGTTTGATGGTGTGAAATGTTAGGATAACAAATAGCTTTATGTGATAGATGAAGTGTCATGAGTCAAAAGAGAGGGATAGAGAATATCTGTAGGTGGGAAAGAGATAGAAAATGTGGGGGGGGGTTTACCCCCCCTGGTCTGGTTACTAATGCTGGCTCAGAGAGACTTTATGATCCATAACATATAAGAGATGGTTGACCCATATAACAGATTGTAAACACAAGTTTCATCTTTTATTCATAGGTTTATTCCAGGTCAGACGAACTCAGTATATTTTTTCTGAGATATATGTTTTACAAATCGACTTAAAAATTAAAATTCTTCTACTTCAAAATTGTAATTAATTTTTCTTTGGAGGTTGAAAATCAAGAACGGTTTGATTGTGGTTAAAAAAAAACTAGGTAGCCACGGGCTTCACCCCGTTTGACTTCATAAGTATTATAAAACTATTGATTGGTTAAGTTAAGCTGAAATAAACAAAACAGAATACAGTAATGGTAAAACCAACAATTAAATAATCACACCTGATTTTAATAAGGTAATAAATTGAAAGAATAACAAACAAATAAGTACAGCTGATGTATTTTTAACATTATTTATATGGAGAGTTCCCTTTAGAAAGGAATTACGACCTTAAAGGGCAATTTATGAATGGATAGTTTTGCAAAATGTTTCTCGTCATGACAAACATTTTAAGTATATGGTTTAATTATGGGGGTGTGACTTGCAGTTTTCTTAAAAAATCATGGGTACTTTGGGATTTTATATATGGATTCCATAAAGATAAAGTAATGCTTTCTCTTCAAGTCATCAAATTTTCACTGAAAGTATAGGAACAAAGTGTTGTCAACAATGTAACAATATAAACAGCTGATTTTACATCAGACAATGATTTTGGGAAAGCTATAAAAACTTCCTAATTTATTAAAATACACTACCTACTTACTATTTGTGTTGAAATGTTGTAAAAGAACATGTATGTTAGTCGTAAAGTTATCTTCTTTCTTGTTAAAAGTCAAAAAGTGTTTGGAAATCAATAAACGTATTAGTATCTAGTACAGTGGGATAAAGCATGGATTGATTGATACAAATTGCTTGCACATTGTCAACAACAGAATATGGCTGTGGTGTTATTTATCAACAATCAATCACACACTGACACTTTGGCTGGTATTTTGATACAGTATTGATTTGACCTTTCCTATCTGATCCAAACAATTCATAGCTGGTCCCTCAATTAATTCTGGAAATTTTTACATTACTGTGTTTGTAGATCCAATAACATTTTGCTCTTAACATTTTTTATATACAAATACTTTCTACAACTGTATCAGTATTTGTAACAGTAGTAAGGCTTAGAACTATAAATATTATAAAAAATTGATAAAACAAGCTTTTCAACATTTTTGAATGTTTGCGTTTTTTAGAATAAGTTCATTACATAATTAACAACAAAAACGTTCTGGGTGAAAAAAATTCCAAAAAATATGTACAATGTGTACTATGTTGCATTAAAGTTTAATGGCATTTTAGAAGCGGTTTACCTTGGGCAAATTTTAAAAACCACAAGATAATCTCGAAAACACGTTTCCAGGTTTTACATTCCTGTCATAAAAATTGTTACAAACAAGCAAAAATATAAATTTTATGGAACTATGTAAAATAAAACTAAGAAAATGTTAGTATACAGTTAGTACTTGATTCTATGATGTTGGATCTTACATTTCTTCAGAGATACAAACATGAGTGTCTAAACCTTTTTCTCCCCGACAAATGTTAAGGACCAGTAAATTCTAGTTTTTATGTGTCATGTTGTTAAAAAGTAGGTATAATTTATATGAAACTAACAAATTAACTAACAACTGGCTAGTTTTCAGCTAATTTAGTCCATAGGTTTTTGGAAAATGGAAAGACATTAGGACTTGTTTCTATAGTACCAATATACATACTATGATTTTCAACTGTAGCAAGAATAAGGGCCACAAAGTAAATTTGTCAAATAAACAAAATTCCTGCTAAATATAAAAAGTCGTCAAACGTTCTAATATTGTTGAGCACCAAATATACATGTCTAAAGAACCATAAAGTCCATGTCAAGGCTTCGCCAATTGATTTGACTTTCTTCCAGCTGGGCCTTAGTCATGCAATCCAAACTATTTTTGTTTTTAAGTTTTGTGTTTGAATAGTTTAATAGCGAATGTTATTTACCCTTGTTTTTATTTAATATTAAAATATAACATTTAGTAGGAGCTGCTACTTGTCACAGTGATTTATTTGTTCAATACTGTTAATACTGTTCTATGAAATGGCGACCATACAAAGTAGGTATTTTAAGCCAAGTATGAATGGAGATGAGTGTAGGATGAGTGGCGCGATCTTGTAGTCTTGTTAGTGACCATAAGGCCGACATTCCTTAGACACAGCTGTTAATTAATAGCCCATACAGCTAATGGCAACTAAGGAACCTATAGTTTATTGTGGAATCCGAACCACATTTTTGCCTTGGTAACTACGAATTGGTCTAATTATCAGGATAGTACTGCGGATAGTCGTAGTACTCACCCGTGCGGACGTTAATTCACACTGGGGAGTATCGCATCCACAGTGCATGCCTATAAATGCAGCACCAAATATACATGTCTAAAGAACCATAAAGTCCATGTCAAGGCTTCGCCAATTGATTTGACTTTCTTCCAGCTGGGCCTTAGTCATGCAATCCAAACTATTTTTGTTTTTAAGTTTTCCACCTTTGTTCCTGTAGTTTATTAGAATTCAATGCTTGACAAAGATCTTAAGTTTTGTGTTTGAATAGTTTAATAGCGAATGTTATTTACCCTTGTTTTTATTTAATATTAAAATATAACATTTAGTAGGAGCTGCTACTTGTCACAGTGATTTATTTGTTCAATACTGTTAATACTGTTCTATGAAATGGCGACCATACAAAGTAGGTATTTTAAGCCAAGTATGAATGGAGATGAGTGTAGGATGAGTGGCGCGATCTTGTAGTCTTGTTAGTGACCATAAGGCCGACATTCCTTAGACACAGCTGTTAATTAATAGCCCATACAGCTAATGGCAACTAAGGAACCTATAGTTTATTGTGGAATCCGAACCACATTTTTGCCTTGGTAACTACGAATTGGTCTAATTATCAGGATAGTACTGCGGATAGTCGTAGTACTCACCCGTGCGGACGTTAATCCACACTGGGGAGTATCGCATCCACAGTGCATGCCTATAAATATCCACAATTCGTGACCTCCTAGTAGCTGGATTACAGGACGACCCACTCGTCCCAGTCAATGCTCAGAAAGACTTTGACACCGATTTAAAAAATAAGAAATGTATATAACTAACATCGTGATAGTAGGTTATGATAGCAATTCAGCTAATATTAATATTGTTTTAAGCAAAGTAATTTGATTTATGGGTAATTAGAACATCATATTTATTGAACCAAATATTTCCTTTCCCTTAAACCTGATAAAAAGTCTGAAAATGTAATTTACAGTATTGTAAATATCCACTAGCATTTACTCAATGGCTTTTCAGTTCTATCAGAAATAGTTTCATCATTTAAAGGGCCTCTTGATGTGAGTGCTGTTCAGCCCAAACTAGGCCAAACTGAGATGGAACTCCTTTCTTCATAATGGAAGTGCTTCTGAATAGAACAATATGATGCTCAAAACTGAATTATAAATTTCATACAAAGGCCACTAAAACTCTTGATCATTGGGCTTTTAACAAAGTTTGTTGATGGATATGTGTACCATAAAGAAGTTGCATTAATCTAATTTCACTGTCTCGCTCTATTGGTTGCAATTCTTTGAATACATCTAACCTATTTATAAACACACATTGGAGTATGCATTAGTTTTTAGAAGTACCAATATTATAATGATTGAGAAAATGTTCAATTCAGCTGAAGTGCATGAGTTAAGTTTAAGAGATAAATGGATTTCCCTGTATTGGGTGTGGCACCTCTTCAATCAAAGCAATGTATTAAATATAGAGTTACTTTGCGATTTAGGAAGTTAATGGCGGACGTAGAAAAACTGTCTTACTATTTGATAGGATCATAACTTTTCTAATGGATTGATTTCATCTTTGGTTTAGGTTATGAAATTCAGTTACATTTTCTAAGGGGTAATTTAACAGAAAACACAAAATTAACGGTGTTGAAGAAAAATCAGAGGTCTTTTTTCTATTGAAATATAAAATGAAAAATGTTGAGAGGAATTTCAAACTTTTCCATTTTATATTTAGTGAGGTGCTGTATTTAGAAAGGATCCAAACGAAGTGCTTAGTCACAGTTTTTATGCATTTAGAAACTTTTAAGGAATTCTGACGAATCCAAACATATGTTCACAGTCTATATATTGTGAGATGCTGTTTAGGAACTCTGATGAATCCAAAGTTACGGTCACAGTCTAGATGCTGTGAGAAGCTTTTTAGGAACTCTGATGAATCCAAAGTTACGGTCAAAGTCTAGATGTTGTGAGAAGCTTTTTAGGAACTCTGATGAATCCAAAGTTACGGTCACAGTCTAGATGCTGTGAGAAGCTTTTTAGGAACTCTGATGAATCCAATGTTACGGTCACAGTCTAGATGTTGTGAGAAGCTTTTTAGGAACTCTGATGAATCCAAAGTTTTGGTCACAGTCTAGATGTTGTGAGAAGCTGATTAGTAACTCTGACAAATCCAAAGTTGTAGTCACAGTCTGCATGTTATGAGATGCTGTTTAGGAACTCTGAAAACTCCAAAGTTGTAGTCACAGTCTGGATGTTATGAGATGCTGTTTAGGAACTCTGAAAACTCCAAAGTTGTAGTCACAGTCTGGATGTTATGAGATGCTGTTTAGGAACTCTGAAAACTCAAAAGTTTTGGTCACAGTCTACAGTCTAGATGTTGTGAGAAGCTGTTTAGGAACTCTGATGAATCCAAAGTTATGGTCACAGTCTAGATGTTGTGAGAAGCTGTTTAGGAGCTCTGATGAATCCAAAGTTACGGTCACAGTCTAGATGTTGTGAGGATCTTTTTAGGAACTCTGATGAATCCAATGTTAAGGTCACAGTCTAGATGTTGTGAGAAGCTGTTTAGGAACTCTGATGAATCCAAAGTTATGGTCACAGTCTAGAGGTTGTAAGAAGCTGTTTAGGAACTCTGACAAATCCAAAGTTGTAGTCACAGTCTGGATGTTATGAGATGCTGTTTAGGAACTCTGAAAACTCAAAAGTTTTGGTCACAGTCTAGATGTTGTGAGAAGCTATTTAGGAACCCTGATAAATCCAAAGTTATGGTCACAGTCTAGATGTTGTGAGAAGCTGGTTAGGAACTCTGAAAACTCCAAAGTTTTGGTCACAGTCTAGATGTTGTGAGAAGCTGTTTTAGGAACTCTGACAAATCCAAAGTTGTAGTCACAGTCTGCATATTATGAGATGCTGTTTAGGAACTCTGAAAACTCCAAAGTTGTAGTCACAGTCTGGATGTTAATGAGATGCTGTTTAGGAACTCTGAAAACTCAAAAGTTTTGGTCACAGTCTACAGTCTGGATGTTACGATATGCTGTTTAGGAATTCCACTGAATCCAAAGTTACGGTCACAGTCTGGATGTTGTGAGAAGCTTTTTAGGAACTCTGATGAATCCAAAGTTATGGTCACAGTCTGGATGTTATGAGATACTGTTTAGGAATTCCACAGAATCCAAAGTTACGGTCACAGTCTGGATGTTGTGACCACGTCAGACAAGGCTATTATAAGCCGCTGGCCTACTGAGACTTGTCCCTTGGCCTGAAGCTCTTGTCTAAATATATCCCTCCTGCCCCCACTCGGGTTACCTCACTGTCATTCTCTCTCTCTCTTCAGTGTCTCGTTTGTTTGTTTGTTTTATACGTTGTGGTCTAGGAATTCCATTATGCTTTAGTATTTGCTTACCTGTTCGTTTAGTAAGACAGGTGCAATTTCATATTGTAAACAGATTAAATAAAGTTCAAAAGACAAATTTGATGATGGATAAAACAACAAATAACTCATTTGGTGGAATTCAAATACTTTTGTAATACTTTTGTAGTTACTTTTTGAATGGATCTGCTGTCAACAATGACAACAATTACTGTGCAATCGACAACAGTGATATTTTAAATGGATCAAGCTAGCTACAAAACTTCTTGATTGTCCGGAACCCAAAATAAGGAAATTAATATATTTCATGACAAATTGGGACTCAAATTGAAATTAAGTACATTAATTGCCACTCTATTTTTATATAAACAAATATAAATGATTTTGCAAAGATTAATCCATAGAGGGGTGTGTAAAAATAGATTGTGTTATTTCCAGACTAAATCGTAAAATGTCTGAAATTATAATTAGCGCAAGGTGAAAGAAAAAAGTGACAGAAATATCTCGGCGGAACTTGTTCTTCAGAGAGTGAAATTATGATTTGTGGTCATACGCTGTCATTAGTGTCATTAGTGTCAACATCAACCTCCCTGAGTATTTATCATTCACGCACGTTTCATATAATTTTCTCTTCATTTTTAAGGCCCAGTTAACCAAGCTGGGTTTTTGAATAGTATTAAATCAAAACTATTTTGGCAAAATTCAGGATGAAAAACTTTAAATGATGATCGAGTTAAAAAATAGGTTAGAGTTTAGGTATATTTTGTAATGTAATACTAAGTTTTAAGGTACAAAAGGCCAATATATAATATTTTTTTAACACTAATACCGAAACCCCGGTCTAACAGGCCCACGGGAATTTTCAAAAACGCATGTTGGCAACACTGTTTACTTGGTAGATTCCATTCCCCCAATACCTTCCCCCCTTTTCCTCCCCTACCTATTGATATATCATTTGATCATTTTGCATGGGTGCCGTGACCTTGACAGGTCGTCTGTTCATAACATGTCCGTCTCAGAAGCCCAGTGTTAGTGTATTTTAAAGCGGGGTCTCACAGACCGAAGCTTTCGGTTTGTGTGTTTCTAAGCGGGGTCCATCATTTTTCAAATGGGGTCTCACAGACCGGGGGTTTCGGTTAACGTCAGCCTAGGTGGGGTTTCGGTATCTATATATTAATAGGCAAGCATGTTTCTTTAAAACCTTTTTTCTCAGGTCGTGTGCATCGCAGAGAAAATCTACGCATACTGTTGGAAAGATATTTTCCTGTAGATGTGCAGAATGCCTCTAAAAATTAAAATAGGCTAACAAATAAGCACAAAAAATTAATTTGAAAACTTCAAAAAATTAACATGGAGCATACGGGTTGCCATGATGGTGACGAAATAACAACAAAATGTTAACAGAAAATCAAAACAAATGGAAGAAATTCAAATCACATGTGTTATTTACACAGTGTGGGGATAAAATAGAGAAGTCTGTACATTAATTATTTTTGGTCGAGTTTCGACCACAGGACGACCACTAGTTAGTGTTAATTCCACAAGCGATTTAAAAAGTATATTTTTTTCATCTTCAGGCTGTATTTTTTTTAACTACAGTACCAAAATGTATTGCTAATAGGAATATTTTCTGAAATAGGTATCCCGTTTCACTTTTTACTGGACCACTTTTTATAAAGTCTAAGTAAAACTGAAAGGAATGTGTTGATTTTGCCTTTTCACTTGGTTATGGTCCAAAAGGAGCTGTCTTGGTAAATAAGGGATAATGTTACGAAACCCATTATTTTGTTGTAGGAAACCTTACGGTAGGGGTGTGCGAGTACTCGAATCTTCGAGCTTTTTGGTCGAGCTTTTCATTATTCGGCTCGACTCGAGGCATTTTGAAAAAGCTCGAAGTTCGAGCCGAGCTTTTATACTAAGTCAAAACACTTAATTTGGGTCATAATTGAGAACAATGTTATCACAAATCTACGTTGTTCATGCATTCGAGGTTTGATAAGCACGAACCTCAGCTCAGTCAAGACGCAATGATTATCGATCGTAATTTTGAGGAGATAGGAAAGAGACAAACGACCACCTATCGCGTTGTCTTTCTAACAGCTATTCGTATCGTAATATACAACGCAGTGCGAGTGCGTGATTGGCTAGTCGCTATGACGACACATGGTTGCCGTGACAACCTACAGTGCGCACTGAGCACTGCGCCTTGTGTGGGAGGGGAGATTATACCAACAATTTCAGGAATTCTATTTTGGGACGGATGAAAGATAAGGAAGAAACAAAAAGTGGTCACGTGTGCAAATGTAGTGGGCGACACAATAAGGCTGTAAACAGTATCGTCGTGTCGTTGTTCCTTGTTTGTTTACTTTTTCAGATTCCTTATCAAACGCCCCTATCTGCTATCTCTCTTTCTCTCTCTCTCTCTCTCTATAACAATGTACTGATTAAACAGATAGTGGTTGAAGACTTTCCTACTTTCAACAAGTTCAATAAGTTTCCCTGCAGTTATTTTAGTTCAATCAATCCTATAACCTTTCTATGTAATGTTTATCAAAATAATTAATTATCTGTTTTGTATTTTATTTCCTTTAAACCAACCCCTATTTACCATATGTATTTTATAGAATAAAATGTTTGTTTATAAAGTTTCACTGGCCACACAATTTTGTACCTTTTTTATTTTGTATAATGTAACAGTTACCTTGATGATTATATGTATCAATAAGTGGTGCGTGCTGTAGTGAATGCTTTTTATTATCAAAATAAGTAATGCATTTTTTTGATAATAATACATGTATTATTATCAAAAATTAATAATTCATTACTTATTTTGATAATAAAAAGCATTCACTACAGCACGCACCACTTATTGATACATATAATCATCAAGGTAACTGTTACATTATACAAAATAAAAAAGGTACAAAATTGTGTGGCCAGTCAAACTTTATAAACAAACATTTTATTCTATAAAATACATTGAATACCATAATGTGATGTAGTTTCCTATTTGTAACTTGCAAATAATAATAATTGATAGTTAATTCTGGAAAATAAAAAAATAGTGATCGCATTCATAAACCTGTTGTCAAAACAGCAACACGGGTGTAAGGGTTTATTGTTTCAGAGGCTAGAGTGTTTCAAGGACAAAGTGCTGGGCCTCCCGGTTTAGGGGGGAGGGGTGGTGGTGAGACTGCAAGAAGGGGAGGAAACTGGTTTTGGCTATTTATTGATTAGTTCCCCGACCCTTCTAGATAACAAAACTGAGTGACAGTGTTAATTCATAGTGTTCTTTATTTCATAACTTGTTTACTTTGTGTGTTATTCTATTAATTTTAGTGTTTTGGTCTATTTCCTCCATATGTCAATTATATCTTTTTTAATATATAAGTTTACTTTTTACTTGTCTCTCCACCTTTTTGGATCCAAACCAACTATGTTCTTTTTTTATTAATACAATTGATAAAACTAAAATATTTTGTGCATGGAAAACAACAAGAATAATCACGTGTTCTTAAATTTATTTTGTATTTATTTATACAAAATAGAATTAAATATTCATAGTAGTTACAATATACATAATAATGTAATCGACTTGCTAGTTGTTTTGTCGTCATTCAAGGTCGCGTTGCTGTTCTGTTATGAAAGACAATCTGATTGTATTGTCTCAGTCTGCACTGCATATCTCGTCAGGCCTTCAATTATCCTTTTATTTCTTGCATCTTAATTTAGTTCAGTTCAGTTCTTATCGTGATTATCTACTATTTCATGTCTTGACAATTCTCAATGTTTTTAAACATATTAAAATAAAATTGTGTTTATTTAAAACTTGACTGAAAAATTATTATTATGCACTTTTTTAAGAAAAAAAAGTTTAATAATTTAGATAAAGCGACGCTAGAAAAAGCTCGGCTCAAAAAAGCTCGAGCTCGAAAATTTTTGAAAAAGCTCGGCTCGGCTCGGCTCGAGGTTGAAAATCACTATTCGCACACCCCTACCTTACGGTCACAATATATCTCTGGCACCAACCCAACTAAACTAGTTCAATGCACAGCTGCATTGTATTATATTCACAGCAGTCTGGTTTATAAACTAAAACTAAAATAACACAATGTGGTCAATGTCAGATTAACTAATGAAAAATAAACTCGAGAAACTTTCAACAAAGCAAGCTAAACAACAATGTATCATCAATCTTGCTTCATTGAAAAGTTTTGTTTGAAGTTGTTTAGCAATATTTCTGTAAACTTTCAACTATATTTTTAATCGCTTGAAACCACAAACTCTGTTACTGCTAGTTCATTTTTCATCGGTCGTTCTTTTTCCTCTGTTTTACGCTGTGAATGTCATAGCTTCAAGTAGATTTTTAACTTTGTTTCACCAATTTCTATAAGTAAAGTCCTGACTATAATTTATCACAATTTCACTAAACCTTTGACTTTTTTAGATACCAGATTAGATATTTTATATAGCCAATTTATTCAACTAGAATACAGTTCAATGAGCCACATACAGTGTGCTACATTTAAATTATACAGTATTTTCTCTCTTAATTCTCGATACTTTGATCACTATGTATTAATAGGGCCATTATGCTGACTTGGATCATTGGCCTTTTAATAAATGATCCCAACTAAATAAACAGCTGATCTTAGTCAGTAGCTTCGCAGATCGTCTCACCACCCACACTCATCTTGGATAGCCAAGAGATGTAGTTACTGATCTCGTATTACGTAGTAACTGGCCTACTTTAAACTGTGAGCTAGGAAATATTTACTCAGGGACGCCGCAAAAAATGGGCCCTATGAGCCTTGGCCCAGAGGTGCAAGAGGTTTTAGGTTTGTTAGGAGCACAAGGAAGAGAAAAAGGAAGGGTAGGTGGAGAGGGGCACAACTATCTTTTGGGCCGACAGCGCATCACATGCAAACCACAAGCCTGTAATTACTTCAACTTATATACAGATTTCAAGTAAGAAATAACTGCAAACATATATTAATTAAAAACATATGTGTACGGTATTGAAATTAGTAGATTTTCAAGCTCAAAGACGCCAACTCTATGATTTATCTGCAAAAGTGAAATATATCTTCGCGTGAACTTGCAGCTGACATATCTATTTACGTTCCGAGACAGCTCGGAGGGATGAATAGGAAGGAGATGTGAATGGAAGCCATTTGCGCACGGACGGAATCCTAGCAATAAAGCATGTGGCAATATTGAGCTCTCAGCTGAGCCAGCAGACTATTGTCAGTTCTAGCTGTCAATACTGATATCCGTAGTGTAAACGATGTTTGATGGCGGCTTTTATCCTTCAATTTGAATCTACTTACTTTTAGGAAGTCTGGAGTTTGCTATTCCAAATCTTGTATGAAACATGGACGTGGCTGGTATAGAGGTAATGGAACTTCTCTCAAGAAGGTCTGGGTTCAAATCCTGTTGAATACAAATGGATATTAGCTATATGAATTAACCATATAATTTGTAGCACACTATGGTATAGGTCTATCCGCAAAACATTTAAGATTCTAAAGCAAAAGGATCTTTCTCTCTACTGTAAAACTCCCTCCTCTTAAGAGGGTTCCATCCGCCCGCTGTTTACCATGTAAACATGGTCCTACAATAAGAACCTCCTGGCATTATTATAGTGTTTATCGAGTTGAAACTGTAAAAAATTAACAAAGATCTTAACTATGCACTGGCTGAACTGAAACTTCGTAATTGTTTACAAAATTTCATTTGGAAAATCCATAAAAGTAGGCCTAGTCTTTTTCATGCGATTTTAGCTTCTAAATAATAGTTAAAACATTATTTTGGCTCCACCCATTGCAAGTTCTGATATGTTAAGAGCACAAAAACAAGCACACAATCATTGGAAACAAATTTGTTTTAGAATTTTGGGAGCTTGTACCATAGATGCATTAGAACCTG
Source organism: Macrosteles quadrilineatus (assembly GCF_028750875.1). Lineage (NCBI taxonomy): Eukaryota > Metazoa > Arthropoda > Insecta > Hemiptera > Cicadellidae > Macrosteles > Macrosteles quadrilineatus. Next base: position 72,189,750 of record NW_026542597.1, read on the forward strand.
GTAGAACCCTCTTAACGTCAACAACACTTATTATTTAGTATGAAGTACAAGTTTTAAAAGTAATCTCCAATTCTCAGCTTATTTTCAAGAGTAAAAACATGATTTTGCTATAGGCCCTACATTAGTGACAAAATATAATTAAACAAAACATTAGACCGAAGATTGTAGTAGTGGTCACTTGTGAATGAAAAGCAAATAAAGAACACATATTTACCAATTGAATTTCGGTTACATGAAAAGAGTCAGTTGGTCAGGGACAATTGAAGATTGAAAAGTTGATTGGGAATCAAATAAGCACATAAAACATTGATAGATATGGGATTCAGGGTTGCAAAAGATATTTTTTTGCAGGGGAGTTATAAAGCTGAAAAGTATTTTCATTATTCTTTTTCATCTTACTTACATTCGCCTCTCCTCTGAATGCCTACCCATCCGATCCAGATTGAGTTGAATCATGAATGTGAGCTAGAAATTAATGGTGAATGACTAAATTAAATTTACAGCTTTATATCTTAAACCAAAATAATTAATTACATCCTGTTACCATTAGCTCATATAGGTACTGAAAAATAAGTTCTTAGCTAACAGATTTATTTTATCGCTACATTTGTAAATGACGAGGAATTAAAAGCACTGTAGGGATTATTTAATGAGTTGAGTTTTCTCATTTTGTAAGTAAAATAAGACCTTTCACTGCATTCTTTCTGACACCGTTTTGTTCCTTAGTGAAAACTGGAAATTAAAACATAGGCTAACAGTAAAATTAGATAATTTTTAAACCTTTTTACAGTAAACTAACTTACTTGTAAGCATTTTTTAAATGAGAAACAATCTTTTAATAGGTACATCCTTCTAGCTTCAAATTTTGTTCAATAATGAGCACTTATAGTTATACTTTTCTGCACAAATTATGAAGAAGTATATCCTATACTCTTATGAACAATGTATGCTTGTATGTATGCTTACACAAAGATCTTGAAAACGGCATCAATGATTTCCTTCAAATTTTGTAAACAGTTTATTTCTGGCCTAAAAACTTGATTGACGACAGCCACTACCTCAGGAAAATTTGTATTTCACTGCACAACTCATTTGAAAATTTTTAAATTTAACATTGGTTTTATGGGTTGCCAAGTAACTATGTTGGTTTAACAAAATAACAAGAAAAGAGTAAACAAAAGATCATTTGTTAATAACAAGCCATCCTCAGTATACTAGCAAATTATAATATACAGTACAAAGGAAAAAAAACATCAGCTGTTACTATTGATTGAACAAAGATTACACCGAATATTACTCGATATAAGGGAAAATAGTTTTGATCAAATACTTTGATCATTTTACTTGGCTCTCTCCTACCAAAACTTAATCCCCGAAGTACTGAGGCAATTATTAGCAAACTTTATTATAACACAGTTCAACCAATGTTTAATAATATATTTATTTGATATAAATTAGAATGTAAACAAACATGCTGTTTTAATTTAAACAAACTGTGAAAACAATGTTTATGTAGACTATTATTGCCAGGTTAAAATTTCCATTATAACTAGGGTTGCTTTCAGAGAGGTGAAAGCCAGTTGAGCGGAACAAACGTGATTTGATATTTGTATAAGTAACTAAATGTAAAAAAGTCAATAGATGTACTAATGCTGGTTTTATTGTTTAAAATTATAATAATTCAGATTTGTTTTTACTACATCTTGTTATTCAGATACCTCTTCCAAAAGTACATTATGGTAGTTTTGACCAGGAAAATATTATCAGTTAATTTGGTGCAACACAAATAAACAACTCGATCAATTACCTATAACCATAGATAAAACATACTCCCTTAGATAACCTACACTTTACCTTCCTAATCTAACCTTACTTCAAAACACTTAATCTAGTCACGAATACTCATAAACCCCGACCTACCTTCCCCACATGCCTAAATTAGATCAGTGTTCAATCTGCGTTTTATTAATAAGTGTAATAACTTACTGCACCGTCGATGTAATTCAACATAATATAACCTGTGATGTATTATCGGATTAAATATCGATTTCGATTCGGTTCAATATATCGCTTATTAAATCCTGATTTCTAACATTGGCTGTTTCTAATCAGCTGGCAACACAAGGTTCATGGTTTAAAAACGTTTAAAAGAAAAGTCTAGAAAGTTCATAAATACCTTATGATTCTCTTGTTTACATTTTTCTTGTAAACAAAAAACTGTCATATGGCTACTTTAGTCCCATAAGCCTAATGTTAAAATTTGGAAATTTTAAGTTCGTTTTAAATTGCATTAGCATTATCTAATTGAAATTTGTTTGTTTATTAACCATCTCACTATTAGTCTAAGTAATCTTGTTAAGTTTAGCTGAAATGTTTTCTGCCGTTATTGAGTGATGTTGCTTTATTTGTTGCATTGAAGTTGATCCCAAAGAGCTACGCTCGCTTCGCTCAATAAATCAAAACTCCATTGAAACTTAAATAATTAAAGCCAAAATTAGTTGTTAATAAAATGTGAGTTTCCTTTGTGTTTCTTTTAGGTACCAGTATCTAGTGTTACAGTGTGTGTTTGGAACAAAAGGTGCATTCTAAGTCTCAATACCAATTATTAAAAGAGCGTAAATCCTAAGCACATGTTGGACAACTGTTAACAACAGTGTATTCCAATGCAGGTATCAGAAGCCTAAACTGTTCAGAACATTAGTTCATGGTAAAACCTTTTACTGTAGTGATTACAATTCATTTTACAAGTGTACAATTGTTTTCTATTGCAGGAAACAATGTGCGGGGTGGCAAGGAGTGGTGTGGGCTGGACGGGGATGGCGGGGACACAGGCTGCGGGGGTGTCGGGACGGAGGCGGGGGAGGGTTCCGACGCCGGGGACCAGCTGGAGGGGACGGACACAACTCCGGACGACGCTCTTCACCTCCAGAGACGGGTGGGACTCCTCAGTGGGGTGGCTCTAATCGTCGGAACTATGATCGGTAGGTTGTTCACAATTACAATGCCTACCGGTATAAGTTATACTTTTTTGGAGAAGTCAGCAACCTCTTTTAACCATGCATTTGTCATTCCACAGTCCTTGGGTTTATGCATTTAAGGTAAGGGTTAAGTTGGTACAGTAGAGTGAACTGCACGGATAAAATTAAGTGGCGAGCACCGAACGAGAATCCACAACATCGCTGCCATAGTTCTTCAAGATACCGACTGAGCCACCAACTTGCCTAATAGCATTGACTTTTTAGAGTCTGATGTATACTAAATGCAAGTTGCATCCATAGTACAGAACAGGGTCTTATGCAAGATGGTCAAGCTATTGACAACACTGGAAACCTCGTGTATATCGTCATGCAGGTTGTGTCAACTGCTTATGACCCTCGTGAAGGCACTAAAGTTTGATTTACTTATTTGGTACCTACTGTAATTCTTCAGTTAATGCTAAGATAGTACAAGGAAATTTTCAGAAGAATTCCCATTTGTTATGTTCAACACTGTGTGTTTCAGGGTCTGGGATTTTCGTATCGCCGTCTGGCTTGTTGATCCGCACGGGATCGGTCGGGATGAGTTTCGTCATCTGGATAGCATGCGGCGTCTTGTCGCTTTTAGGTAGGTCAATAGACAAGACGGGACATTCATTCTTCCTTCAACAATACAAACATAATTGTACTGGACATCATCAAACTTAGGGTCCACCAATAGTAAAAGACTTTTCATGCTCCTACAAATTAAGTGGTGCTAAATTAAATCCACAATGGAAAAAAAAGAATCAGCTGATGTCTTGTATATCATTTTGTTTTAAATATAAATCTGGGGATATGTGGTGTCTATTGGTGAAAAAAAACTCTATAGAACAGCCAATAGAGTTGAGAATGTTGAGAATATTAATAGGTTGTTGATGCTATTGGTTTTATTTTTTACATTTTAATCAGAAAAATGGATTACACAATCTTGTTAGGGTAAAACTTGTTCATTGATAGATAGCAAAAACTATAGGCCATGCGCTATTGGAAGATATCTCCCATGTCCTTACTCCAAATTGTGGAAGAATAAGGTGTTAAAATTTCATATATCATATTTTTTTGTTTCATTTTTTTCACAAATTGTATGGTTTTTTTTGGGTTTGTTAATTTCAATTAGAAAACGCACACTTTTCTCTTTTAGTATAATTGTGCTTGCACCAATAATTATAATTCTTTTTTATGTGTAAATTATGGTCATAATGTACTATAAATCTACTAAGGATGCAAGAAGTTTACATATAACTTTTTTTGGTTCGCAATAGATTGGAACACTTGCTGTATCCAATATTTAATAGCGCTATTTACTCTATATTATTCATTTATGTACGTTATATGTATAGCAGACATAGGCTAGTTTCTTATCCCACTTTGGAATAATGTTAAATAGGAAAAAATCATACACCTATTGAAAAATTACTTCCTCAAATTCACACTCCAATTTCACAACCTCTATAAAAAGCATGCAAGGATTGATGCCAATTTGGACTTGTCTTCATTCATTGCACGTGTTGCTTTTGACAACTCGTGATCCTGACTAAACTATTTCTATTTTTGTCAAATGTAGCCTAACTGAAAATATTTTAGGTCCTATTCATTTACAAAAAATGATGATTAAATGTGAAATTGTGATTTTGTTTTCTGGTATTAAATTAATGTAAACAATATTCTTATTCTCAAATTTGAGTTTTTGTACAGGTTATGGAGGAAGAGACTTGTACGAATTTTACTTGTTGAAGTAAAGTATTTTTAATTTACATCTCTAATTTACAATGATGTCAAAGCCCAACAAAATGGATAGTAATAATTTTGATTGTGAATCTGAACGTTTTAAAACCGAATTAACTTCTCGGAACAAAAAGTGAAGAGAGCTGTCGAGTGTTGAGTGTTAAGTGATGATGTGCCTTACATTGACTTAGTTAACCCTAGGTCAGCGCAGCACTCGGGTATCACGTGATGTCTCCGGCCATTTAATTCCGATCCTTGACTCTCAGTTTGTCTTTGTCTCGCAATGAACTTATTAACAGAAACATACCATTGAAAATAACATCATTTTTGTTCTTTGGTAAAAATGTCCTCAGAAAATTCAGTACTTACTCTTAAAATAAATTCAAATATACTTTTTGTTTGAGGCAAACTTAAAAACTTTAAAGGAAAAAGTCTATGAAAACAATTTAGAGTGATGTATAGATGTTTGATATTCAGACAGAAAATTCTAGATGAAATGTACCATTGAGAAAAATAAAATCATTTTTGTTAAATTTAGTAGGATTTTTGGGAAACATCACACTTTAAGGTAATACAGTTTAAGGTATTTAAATATTTAAAACAATAAATCAATAAAATATAAGTATTTATTTGAGGCAAGTTAAAAAAAAATATTCAAAACATGACTTTCTCCTAAAGGGATACCGGTATATAAAGTCTAGATGTGTATATAGACTGAACAGTCAAGATTGAAACACTGAGTTGAATAGAAACTTTGACTATTGATACAACTTCAGTATCCATTAGTTAATGATAGAAGCCAAACTAGTGAAAAAAAGAATTCAGTTAACCAAACAGCACCTGTGCGAAATTGATCTGGAAACCATCATCCTCCATGTGCAGCTAAAATTTATTTCTGATTATTTATAAAATATCCTAAAATTTTTACTACTTGTTTGAATATACATGAAAATGTTCTCAAAATGATTATATCAAGTTTTTTATGATTTTTAAGAGATGAATATCCACATGTTTCTAATAATGCTATTAGGAATTGTAGATTAAATACAAGGGCAGCTTTTTAAATAATGCGCATAAATTCGTAGTTCGCTTGTACACCCCAACGACATTCATCGCCAAAGGACTGAAGGCTATGGCACTAATGTAATGAGTGAGGGTAAAGTGCAGAAATAGGCTAGGGAGTCCAAACATGGCCGTGAAAATGTTTATTTTGGAAGATATTGTGTTTTTTGTGGATTCTCACAGAAGACCACAAAGGAAAAGGATTTCACGGCCATTTTTACACTCCATAACCCATTTTCACACATGAATATACACCAGAACAGGCTACAGATTCCATTAAGGATATGGAAGCAGAGCCGGCGAGAGCCATAACAGGCCCCTGGGCTGAGCGATCGCGGGCCCTCTATTTTCCTGATTAAGTGTCCAGCCGCCTCCGTGCCGTTTTGTTATACATATAACAATATACTATTATACTAACATTTTTATTTTTTACTTAAGCAGATTACATGTACAGAAAAGATTTATCATTTGACCGGACCGGGCCCCTTCAGAACCCAGGGCCCCGGGGCTCTGGCCATCTAACCGGCCCTATGTGGATGTCTACTTGCTCCTCCTTTTACCTCCTAGCCTCAGATGCCTGACTGGGGTACCTACTAAGGGATTGAGATCGGGAATAAAACAGAAACTTTCATTTCATGGTCCAATTTCCCAAAGTAAAAGCAAAAGCCAATCAATTGACAGTTAGGTAATTCATAGGAGAAGCATACAGAGTTACAGACTCACAAATGTTCGAATTTATACATATAGATTTATATCAAAGCTGTTGGGGCAACTCTTTACAAAACCTGTCTAATGGCCTTCATCCAAATTTTGTGCGCATGATGTTGTACTTACAGGCAATAATTGTAAATCACAAAACAAAATGCAATTAACATTAATGGGGTGATTATAAAGAAGTAATTGGAGTAGTTTGAGAGTATAATGTTTGTTGTGTGGGTGCCGTGCCAAGTTACCTGGCATTGGATATATTAGTTTGGCACGACACAGCTTCATATCGATGCTGCATTCCTTGCCTTTGTCTAAGGATGGTTTACCTCTGTGTGTCTACATTCCAAAGTAGGAATAATTTACCTTGAATTTGCTTTTGAAAATAACCGATTGCAAAAAATTTATAATTTGAAGAACATATTTAAATTTGAGTTCTGGATTCAGCTTTTTAAAAGGGGATCTCAATTTTGTTTGATTTATGTCTTGTTCAAGGTATATAAACATTGCCAGAAAATAATCTTTCCAGATTATATTCTATTATTCCTGATTCTTGTTACCTAAACTCTTAAAACAAGCTAGTTGTAGTTTATGGTGTTTGCCTGGTAGGAACGGCGTTTTCACAAAGCTTTTTACTCAGTATTAATGGGCTATCCATTTTATTCCGAGATTATGGTGAGCGCTACTGCAGTGAAAAATTTACAATCACACCACTTTTGCCAATTCAATTTTGAAAAAAAACTTAGTTGTAGCTTATTGTTTTTTCAAAGCTGAACCCAACTGTTTATTATCATTGTGTTTTTAATGCACGGTTCTAAAAAAGAAACAACTTATCTCAGTCAGTAAAAAACCTATAAAGTTTATCTCACACCATTCCACATCCACACTCACTCATCGCCTACACCCTGGTTTTCATAAAATATCACTAAAATATTCTAGCTGTCTTAATTAAATTATTAAAAGACACTACCAACAACAATATTACTTGGTTTGATCATAAACCGGTACACTTGCAATGATTATGTTTCTCAATTAATGCTCCAATGTTAAAATTGTGGACGCTCTGGTCTAGACCCCTAGGGGCAGAGTGCAGGGCTTTGGTCCCTGAAAACCCAGGTTCGAATCCCGCCAGATGCAAACGGCTGTAGCTATATGATTATACGGGAACCCTGTAGGTCTAGCTTGAAGTAATGTGTAAAAACAGTTCTAGGGTATATCTTAGGGTCCTAGGATGTAGAGGTGGAACAAAAAGTTTGTAAAGGCTATTTACGTGTAGCAATAAATCTTCCCAACCTGTTTTGTCGACACCCTATTTTTTACAAGTCAGAAATAAGACAACAGAGATTGAAAGAGATGCGTAAATGAAGCAGACCCGTGTAGAACAGCAGCTATTCTCGTGCTGGCTGATACTGCTGGCAATGTTTGTCCATCGCACACGCTTGATGATCCGTGACCTTACAACGGACCTGATAAACAATACCTTGTACTACATTTATAATTGTACACGATAATACAATTGTATAGGTTTTCTCGCCTCGATCAAATTGATCTTTGTTTTACTACCACACTTGTTTACACCATTAAAAACAAGAATCGATAGTCTTAGATTTGTTAACAAAAATGTTTACACAAAATGATGTTTTCTTATGGATATTCTTCATGGTAGGTTAGGATTAGTTACTGTCCCAAGGGGGAAAAGGCCTCCGAAGCTGCATATGAGAATGAACGAAGACAATTCCATGCCTACGGCTTTCTTAATGGTAATCAAAGCTATTGTCTTCGGAAAAAAGTTAAATTTACAAGTGAGATAAGCATGTAAAAATACAAGAAAGCACAGGTGATGTCTTCAACTCCAGCTGATTCTTTTTCAACCTAGGAATAAAAATAACTACTCTATTACACTACTTACTCTATTACAAACCATGTCTCCAAAACAGCTGTTTTCTGCAGCAAATAATTTATTTGTTTCCTCGTTAAAAACTCTTAACCTAACCAACCAAAAATATTTTACCTCTTCAGGTGCACTGGCCTACGCTGAGCTGGGAACTATGAACACGAGTTGTGGTGCCGAATACGCGTACTTCATGGACGCGTTCGGTCCACTTCCAGCATTCCTGTTCTCTTGGGTATCCACACTGGTGCTCAAACCCTCTCAGATGGCCATCATCTGCCTCAGCTTCGCCAAGTACGCTGTTGAAGCCTTCGTCTCCGAGTGTGAACCACCCGACACTGTCGTTAAACTGGTCTCTGTACTGTCTATATGTAAGTTTGCGGAAAAAAACATTTCATTCATTTATTACTTTATACAGGAAATATTTTAGTTTATTCTTTAGTTAAAGAAAATTTAGTTTGATTTAATAGAACTAAACAGCTGATCTTGGTAACAAAGCTACACAGGTTATCTATCTATATTATTAATGTGCTGCATGAAACTTTGTGAACAATAAGGCTTTTTGTTTTAAGATTCAACCCCACATATTACATACCAAATTGTTCATCTAGGTGTGTAGATTTGCAAACTGACCTTAAATTTTTGAAAAAGTCCCTTCACTGTTTGTTCCTCGTTATTGAACCTACTTAAACTATCTGACATACGACTGTCTTTGATACCTGGGCTTTTAATACATGGTCATGGCTATAGAAACAGCTGATTTTGGACTTCTAATTAATGTGTTCAATTTCTTTTTGAGTACTGGACAATGAGTTAATGTTAATTGGCAATCAAAATTGTATGTTTTATTTAAATTTTTTATTTTAGTGGTGATCATGTACATCAACTGCTACAGTGTGAACCTGGCGACCGGAGTTATGAACGCGTTCACAGCTGCAAAGCTGATCGCCATCCTCATAGTCATTATTGGAGGCGCATGGAAACTACTAGAAGGTGTGTTTCATTGTTGACTAGACTGTACACCACTACTGTAACAGTGAAATATAGATAAAGCTATATTGCTATATGTGTACTGCTCGCATCGTAAGACCTTTGGGGTTGTAGGAGCTATGAATGTATGAGGACGGAGGAGTTGATGAACTGTGTCTTATGCAGCATGTTAAAAGAATCCGAAAATGTATTTGTATGCATGAAGTGCCTAAAACATGGTGTGTATAAGTACACTCAGTGGTGGCAACATGGTTGTCTGTACCCGTTACAGTGTAAAGTTACACCACATGAAAGCAGCACGTGAATCATTGGTACAATACTTGATCCTCCGCAGAGAGGGTCAGACAATACAAGGTAAGGACCTTTTCCCTAAAAAAAAAAAACACTTTCAAAATGCCAAAGGCCCAAAATAAAACACAAAGATATGGTCAGATAACCAAAGACGAGATAATTAAGACTCTGTATTATGCAATGGTGATATAAATCTTTCTTCTAACAAAGTTTGACTAGACTTGTCTGAATGATTTTGGGAAAGATTATACCGTCTAAAAAACAAACACGGCATATTTATCACGGTTACTTCACTCTAAATTAACAGGCTGTTTAGATAAACAAGGTGGTTAAAATTTAGAATATAGTGGTAAGTTAATTTGTTTCTTGTTTATATTGTAAATTTTAAAAGTTGCATTAAAATTATCAAAAAACGTTTTCTTCAGACAAATTCAGATTAAAACAATTAACATTTGAAATTCCAATGTAGAAAGAAAGTATTACATGATACTTACGCTGTAAAGGAAGCTGGCAATTCAACCAAGGGTAGTAAACCGTTAGTGCTGATAGGGGATGTGGGGGGCAAGTTGCAAGTTATAGCCCATTAGGGGGAAGGGGGGGAAGTAAGTGGTTGGAGCAATGACCAGGTCACCTTCTTACTCTCTCCCTCTTTCTCTCTTGTGTAACAGATTTTCTTTCTCGCTAGAGTGACCTGATTTTTATCTTTAAAAAAAGTTTCACCTTTCAAATGAACAAAATATTGCTTACCTCATGAACAATTTGTTATCAAATTAAGATGAGTCACTTGATAACTCAAACATTTTTTCATAGTTTATTAATAGGGTGGGTAAAAAAGTTAATAATTTTTTTGAGTTGTAATACCTTGGAAAAGTTGCTACGCCTTTACTTTAAGAACACAAGGATGTATCACACATCAAGGGTAATATAACTAAATCTTCACTCACCACTATTTATGTCACCATTACTTAACAAAGACGGTAACACAGGTTTCGCTGAACACGGGTGTAAAGGTTTACAAGTCAGTGTAATGGGGGTTGTACTACACCTCTCACCCTACTAGTGCAGTAGACGATTGTGTGTGATTTAAAACGGTTTTTCCAGTCAGAAACACAATCGTAGATTAAGGATTAAAATCACATCTCGATCAGGTTTGGTGTTTAACTCATGAGGAGTTAATATGTACGTAACAGGGCTT